>NW_022436963.1:26686088-26880281 GCF_009761245.1 Sapajus apella
GAGGGAGGGAAGGAGGGAGGGAGGGAGGCAGGGAAGGAGGGAGGTAGGGAGTTCTATGTTATTTGGAAGTTGAGCCTCGCAAATTCAGCTAACTGCACAGATCTCCCTTATCTACCTGCTGGACACCGAGCCCACCTCCTGTCTCTGTTCCATGGATTTCTAAGTTAAACATTCAACACTGTTTGCTCACAGAGGCTCTCTGAAAACACAAAAAAGATGATAAAAACCAAGGTAGGCAAAACTAAGCTTCACCTGGAATTGGCTGCCAGGTGTTTCATGCTTTCCAGGTTTGCCACCTGATTTTTATGAGACACACATGAGCTCTTCTGGGTCTTGTGTATGCACATGCATATTTTTACTGAGATATACTTGGCAGGAGGTGGGGGAGGTGTCATCTCTTCCACAGAGGATATAAAAGAACCGCGGAATGGAAACCAGAGCTACAGTGCACACTCTTGCTACGTAACATGGGGCAAATCTTCCAAGTCAAAGCTACACAGCTGTATAGTTCACCTTCTCCTGGCGGCTAGATCTACACTAAGAAAAATGTCTAGGACAATTAAAGCCTCTTGGAAATGAAGGTTCAACTTCTTACCTACATGTCAGTTTTAAAGAATTTTTTTAAATATTTGTTATTTTTATAAAGTACTAACATATAAAGATAAAAGCACTCATTGTCAGTGGTGATATCATCTGTCCACTAAATTATCTTTGTGTATTACAGAGAAAAACAATCCATTATTAACAGGTATTCCAGAAAAAAAGGTAAATTTCTTAATTCACAATGTTTGGTAATCTGGACATTGAATGTTTAGGAATTCAAGTTCTATGTCAAAACCAAAACAACACATATAATTAAAACAATCTTCTCGGGCATATACCAAATGGTAGTAAATACAATTATATTGGGGGGCAGGGATGGAGTAGGTGATTATTTTTCAAATTTAAAAAATACTATTTCTTTAGACAGAGTGTCACTCTTTTTGCCCACACTGGAGAGCAATGGCACAATCCCGGCTCACTGCAACCTCCGCCATCTGGGCTGAAGCGATTCTCCTGCCTCGGCTTTCTGAGTAGCTGCAATTACAGGCATTGCCACCATGCCAGGCTAATTTTGTATTTTTAGTACAGATTGGGTTTCACCATGTTAGCCAGGATGGTCTTGAGTTTCTGACCTCAGGTAATCCACCCTCCTCGGCCTCCCAAAGTGCTGGGATTACAGGCATAAGCCTCTGTGCCTGGCCAAAAAATATTACGTTATATAACAAAGGAAACAATCTACAGATAAAGCACAAGCTAAGCCTCTCCTTCTGTATGTACCCTCCAATACCAATAGTAACAGCACAAATGCTCCATTCCACATCCCTCTCTTCATACAAACAAGGGCATATAGGTATATGCATTTTTTAAATTGAAATATTACCCTACAGGTCACACTGCTTTTTCACAAACTATCAAGAACACTCCCCCTTCAAGTTAACAGACACAGATACACCTCTGTAATAGCTTTAGGCACATGTACACGTATGTAGGTAGCATATCATCCATGCTGGTTTTATTTTTAACGCAGTCTTTCCCACTTTGTTCTTCTTGCTTGCCACCCCACTCCCCCATCTCCACCACCACTCTATCATCCTATATAATCCACTAAGAAGCTGGCATCTATTTTTCTGTGCTTTTCTACATGTTGCCAAAGAGCCACACGTAGAGCATGCATCTATGCACACACAAAGGGGCATGCTGCCCTTAATATTCGAAAGTAGGGTACTAATTATACACACTTCTCTATGGTCTGTTTTTCAACACTGTATGCAAATTTGTTGATGTCAAAGGGTACACTAATTATTTCAAGGATTGGATAATATTCCATAAGAATACTATATATCAAAATACATTTTGTCATTCTCCATGAAAGGCATTCACCATTTCATTCTTTTGCCAAAAGAAACAATGCAAAAATATATTTCCATATATGATGTATTCTTATTTAAATCTGATGCCTTCACTTTAATGGGTCAGGGCACTGGAGTTAAGATTGCTGGGTCAAGATGTGTATCTATTTCACATATCCATAGATGCAGCCAGACTACTTTTGGAGAAGGTTTTTACAATTTCCTATCTCACCAGCGGACTATGAGCACTCTCTTCTTCCCATGAGCACCAGTTGGTGTTAACAGGTGTTCTTGCCTTTTAGGTTTTGGGTCTGAGGTAGTGATGCTACATTGTTATTTTACTTTGTTTTTCCTTGTCTACTAGTGAGTTAGAACATTTTTCATTTGCTTAATGACCATCTGAATTCACAGATGGTCAACTGCCTTTTTGTATCATCTATATCATTGGATTTTTGTCATTCAGTAGTAATTATTTTGTATATGATAGATAATCTTTTGCCACCTAGATTGCAAATAGTACCATTTGCAGTTAAAAAAATACTTTTACAAACAAGTATGTGTCTTTTTTAAAACATAGGTTGTATGGTTTCTATCTTGGTGAAGGCTTCTCCTACCCTAAAGCTGTTTTTTTTGTTTTTTAACATGTTGTTCCAATTTTCTAAATGATACATATTTCTCTCAAGTCCATACCTCTACATAAAGACAGCTAGGTCTCTTTAAGGGGTGTGTCCTTGTTGCTCATTTTGGGTTACTTGTGACTGTAAGATTCTCATGCCCTCTATGCCTTTCACAAACAGGGCCTGTGAAGTGGCCCTACTCCCTTTCTTCTAAGACAGAGGAGCTCTCTCTTCAACACTTCTCTTACCCACATTCCAGGAATCTTAATAGTCTGTATTTTTCTTTGGCTTCATTCCAGCTTCTATCTCAATTCAAAAGACCCCTGCACATTAATTTGAACATTTCCAGGAAGACAGAAGAAAAAGTCCTGATGTTTTTCAAAAAGCAACGCTTTTGCAAATGCTATGACATCAAAATATCCCCAGGCTAGCTTTAAAGAGTTCCACTAAAATGAAGTTGTTGAATGCTAATGGCTAACATTTAGTGAGAATTTACTCCATTTTAGACTGTGTTAATCACTTAATGTGCATCACCTCATTTAATCCTCAAAGTAATCTTATTAAGCACTCTTACTAAATAACTTGTCCATGGTCACAAACTGAATTAGTAGAACCGGATTCTTTAACTCCACAGCTGTTGCTCCTGGCTTTCAGACTTACTGCCACTTACTGACTGTGTGAATTTGAACATGTAACAAACCTATTCCAAACCTCCGTTTTTCTTAGAAAATGACAATACCAGTGTTTCATATGGCCATGGTGGAGTTCCCATGAAACAATGCATACAGAGAGTGTTTTTAAAACTTTAGGTCTCATTCCTAAATGACATTAGTTATGAAGAGTTAGTGGTAATATAACCAGCATTTTAAAAAATGAAATCAAATGTATTTGTCAAGGGTAGGTATTGTTAATGAAAATTCTGTCCCAACAATACACACATACCCCATATGTGTGCATTATGTAGTCAAATATAATTTTATTTTAAATATGGATATTGGTCAGTGATATAAAACATTCAGCTCAGTGCCTGGTAGGTAGAAACCCTTCAACATGAAGTAGAGATTAATATTATTGTTGTTATAAATAATTTCAGGGAAAACTGTTTTATCTTCCTGTCTGTGTTGTGAAAGATTTTAAAATACTGCTTTTTGGACAAAAAAATGTACAAATTACAGTTTCAAAAGATGACCTAAAAATGGTTATTTATTGAACAATTTTCATAACTATATTAAGGTTTTCACAGACAAACAGGAATGTAGTTGTTTCTACTGCCCTGTAGAAAAGCAGAAAATGAAATAGTTTTCACCACTTGTGCTATTTTCCCCTAGGAAGCCTTTTTGTTGTTGTTTTTTGAGACGGAGTCTAACTCTGTCTCCCAGGCTGGAGTGCAGTGGCCCAGTCTCGGCTCAATGCAACTTCTTTCTCCCAGGTTCAAGCAATTCTCCAGCCTCAGCCTCTAGAGGAGCTGGGACTGCAGGCATGCACCATGGCACCCAGGGAAATTTTTGTATTTTTCGTAGAGATGGGGTTTCACCATATTGGCCAGGCTGGTCTCAAACTCCTGACCTCAGGTGATCCTCCCACCTTGGCCTCCCAAAGTGCTGGAATTACAGGCATGAGCCACCGTGACTGGACAGAAGGCTTTATACCCGGATGGTGAATGCCAGACAATGGCTCTCACCTGGGACCAGACAAGGGTACAAATGGAAGATTTTTTTCAAATTAATGAACTATTCCTTCCAAGAGCTTCTGGTTAGGAGACTGCAGAATATTAAACAAGCAATCTTTAAGTAAAGACTGTGGTTAAGACATATGAAGCAACTGAAGAGGGACTCTGACTTAGAAATGCCCCTTTCTTTTGTGCCACATAATAATTCATTGATATTCTGTTTTAATGTCCTATGACCGGAGTGAAAGTGTTGGGATAACTCTGTCCAAGTAACATTTTTCGTTTAATTGAAATGATGAAAGAACATACTAACACATCCCAAACTTAATTTTACTGCACCTTAAGCATGCCACTGACATGATTAGATGGTAATAAAACTCATTCCTGCCTAGGTCTCAGCGTACGTCCTCTCCCAACCCATCTCTGGCAGAAGACTTCTCTTCTGCACTCAGCCTTGGGGAATGATCTCAAACTTACCCATGTTGTCAGCAATGGGATTTTAAAAGCAAATCCAAGGTTCTAATTTAGAACAGTGAAATTGGCTAGTTCATGCTCAGCTTAAATTTCACAATTCTTTATTCTCCCTATCTTCATTCATTCCCTCTGCTACTTTTTAAATATCTGCCACTCAGACAGTGTAATCCCACTCTCCTCCGAGACTCTGAGATAAGGGACTGTGTCTTATTCTCGTCTGTGTCCTTCAAGGTATAGAATATTTTGCATATGACAGGTGCTCAAAGTTTTCAAATAAATGATTTTACGTAATGCCTCAAGTTATGATGGAGCTAAAGAACAGAAAAATGGTGAAAACTGATATGAATACCTAAGCAATGATGTATGAAGAACATAACTATCATTTTCTGTCTCGCTCTGTGGCCCAGGCTGGAGAGTAGTGGCGCCATCTGGACTCACTGCAACCTCCACCTCCCAGGTTCAAGCGATTCTCCTGTCTCGGCTGCCAAGTAGATGTGATTACAGGCACCCACCATCGCGCGTGGCTAATTTTTGTATTTATAGTAGAGACAGGGTTTCACCATGTTGACTAGGCTGGTCTTGAACTCCTGACTTCATGTAATCCACCTACCTTGGCCTCCAAAAGTGCTGGGATTAGAGGCATAAACCACCCATGCCCAGCCTCTTATGCCACTTCTTAAAAGAATATTTTCGAAACCAACTTCTTTAACACACATTTTCACTTGCACTTAACAAGTATTTGTTATTAAGTATTATATAGGAATCATAATTTGAGGTAGCAGAATATTGATCTGGATATTTAGAAAAGTGAAAAACAACTAAATTCTTACCTCTGATTCAACATTAAAGAACTAAAAATCTAAGAAAGCTATTTCACAGAGAAACAGATTTCAACACATCTGTAACTACAACATTGACAATCTGTACGTATACATGTATATTGTTATGTGTTTTGCACGTGTGTGTATAACTATTTTCAGCTGTTAGATACTTATACAACCTCTTCTCAACTATCAGACTTCTTCTCCTTTCCTCCAAATCCTTCCTTCTCTCAACCAGGCTGGAATGCAGTGGCACAATCTTGGCTCACTGCAACCTCTGTCTCCTGGATTTAAGTGATTCTTGAGCCTCAGACTCCAGAGTACCTGGCACTACAAGCGTGTCTCACAACGCTGGCTCATTTTTGTTTTGCCATGATACCAAGGCTAGTCTCAAACTCCTGTCCTCAAGTAATCCATCTCTCTCAACCTCCCAAAGCGCTGGGATTACAGGTGTGAGCCCCTGCACCCTGCCTACAAGTCCCAATTTAAATATGATTTAATGACACAGCTTGTATCTTTAATTTCTATTGCCCTGCTAACTTCTACTCAACAAAAAGAAGCAAAACAGTCTTCCGAATTAGGAAGTCATTAAGGATAAACTATAAAATAAACTTAAGTTCACAAAAGTAATTAGATTTTAAAATTATGTTAGAGTAAATTACTGTAGTAACAAGTCTTAAGTAGTAAGTCTTACTTCATTTTCACAAATGATGCATAATCTTGCTTGAAAAAAATCCTTACATAGTTCACCTGGGATACAGCTCACGAATCTATTCTTTAAACAATGGTTGAAAAGGAAACGACGGGCAGAAAAGCCTTGCAATCTCACCACTGAATAAATATATTCTGACTTACAATTCATTTGAAAAGTACCAAATTCCATTGTTAGAAATTTAACATTCCTCTCTACCCCTTCTTTGCCCTGGTTGGAGCATAAAGAACCAGAGAATCCAACACATTCTCTCCATTTGGAAGGCTAAGAGTTCTCACAAACACTGCTATTCAGCTACCACCACTTTCTTGAGAACATGTAAAGTTGCTGCAGCAGATTTACTTACTTAAACTCTTAATACCATTAGATTCCCAGCTCTGTTGAACCCACAGTGAATAGCATAGAACCTGTAATACAGGTACTTGGCACACATTTATTAACTTTATGCCAGATGGTTTTCTATTAATTAGGGATCTAGAATGTGTAAACTGTCCCACGCATATTTACAATAAGAAACAATTATTCCATAGTATCAACAACAAAAGGCTATCGTTTATTCTGAGAACTTAAAATGCCACATCACAGAATTTCTGATGTGCTCTGAACACCCTCCATTCTTCTGTCATTCTCTTCAAAAGACACTGATGAAATTAACTTCAAGAACACACCATTGGTGATAGCAAAGAGCACCAGGGCAATGGCTGGAAGTTTTGGAGTCGGCAACAATTACTTAGACAGAATCCCCAAGACAGCACTAATATAACAGAAAAATTACAAAGTGGACTTCATTAAAATTAAAGGCTGTGTTCAAACAAGGGAGAAATTAAAGACTTCTGTTCATTATTAAGGAAATGAAAGGACAAGCTACCAACTGAGAGAAAATACTCATGACATGTGTATTTCATAGAAGATTACTATCAGAATATGTAAAGAATTACTACAAATCAATAATACAAGGACATAAAAACAAATTTAAAATGGACAAAACTCCCAGACACTTCACAAAAAACAATGGCTAATAAAAACATGGACAAGCATTCAAAATGAGTAAGAAAATATAAATTAAAACCACACAGCAAGACACCATGTTATACCTACAAAACACCAAATGTTGGTGAGGATGTGAAGCAACCGAAATTCTCATGTATTGCTGACTGCAGTGCAAAATGGTACACATTCTGGAAACGGTACAGTAACATCTTACAAAGGTAAACATACATCTCTCCTATGACCTATGAATTCTACTCATACGTAGTGAAGACAATGAAAACATGTCTGCAGAAAGGTATCTAGAACATTTATGAAAGCTTTTTTGTTCGTAACTCCAAACTGGAAAAAACCCAAATTGCATTAACAGGAGTATAAATAAGCTCAATTGTGGTATATTCAAACTAGCATAGCACTGACCAATAAAAAGGAATGAACAACGATATATGCAATAGGAATGAAAGTTAAGACAGGGTGCTGCGTGACTAAAGCCACAAAGAGTACACACTCTATGATTCACTTATAGTTCAAGATAAGACTAATCCATAGCAACAGAAATCAGAACAGCGCTGTCTACGGAGAGTGGGGGATTGACTGAAAGGCAGTCAGAGGGAACTTCCTGGAGTGATGGAAATGTTCAACATCTTGATGGGATGTTAGTTACACAGGTCTGTGCACCTGACAAAATTCACCAAATTTATATGTAAAATCTATTACTGTCACTATATTAAAAATTATACTGCACCAATGAAACAAAAAGAAACTATAATGTAATGTAACTTGTTGGTATAGATTAGCATTTCTCAAACTTGGTCTTAAGATCAGTTAAACTCTTAAAAATTATTGAAGACCCTGGGGCCAGGCACGGTGGCTCACACCTGTAATCCCAGCACTTTGGGAGGCCAAGGTGCATGGACCACCTGAGGTCACGAGTTCAGGACTAGCCTGGCCAAAAAGGTGAAACCCCATGTCTACTAAAAATACAAAAATTACCCAAGTGGGGTGGCGTGCACCTGTAATCCCAGCTACTCCAGAGGCTGAGGCAGGAGAATCGCTTGAACCTGGGAGGCAGAGGATGCAGGGAGCTAAGATCATGCCAATTGCACTCAAGCCTAGGTGATGAAGTGAGACTCCGTCTCAAAAACAAGCAAACAAAAAAAACACCTAATTGAAAACCCCAAAGAGTTAGTTTTCTTTCCCTTCCTTTCTTTCCCCTTTCTCTCTCTTTTTTGTTTTACTGTATTTGGTTTTTGTTTTTGTTTTTTTTTTTTTGAGTGAGCGTCTTACTCTGTTACCCAGGCTGGAGTATAGTGGCATGATCAGAACTCACTTGCAGCCTTGACTTCCCAGGCTCAAGTGTTCCTCCTGCTCCAGCCTCCCAAGCAGCTGAGACCATAGGCAAGTGCCACCATACTCATCTTTTTTTTTCTTTTTTGGTAATGATGATGTGACCCAGGCTGGTCTCAAATTCCTGGACTCAAGTGATCCTCCTAGCTTGGCTTCCCAAAGGGCTTGGATTACAGGCATGAGACAGTGTACCTGGTGTAGTTTTCGTTTAATGTGGATTTTATCTATTGCTATTTACCAAATTTTTTAAAAGCTGAAAATAATTTGACTTATTCATTTAATAAAAGTGGTATGCTAACCTAAATAACATCTTCAAGAAAAAAACGTATTTTCCAAAAGTAACTTAGTAAGAAGAGCAGCACTGTTCTACATTACTGTAATCTTTTAAATGTCTGGATTAACGAAGGATAACTGGATTTTCATAACTGTTTCTGATTTCAATCTATGATTTCATACATCAGGTAGTCTAGAAACTTCAATGTAAACATTTAAGTGAAAGACAGAAAAAAGGCACATTTTTAGTAATATAATGAGAACTGTTGTAACTTGTCCCCTGAAAGATCCTTGGGGATCCCCACTCCCCACCCCAAGGGTCCAAAATCTCCCCTTTCTAAAACCACTGGCATAGACAGCAGAAGGGCTTTTCCTTTTCCCAGTACAGATTTAAGCAACTTTGGAACAAGGTAGTTAAAAAAAAAAAAAAATCCGGCCAGGCAGTGTCTCACGCCTGTAATCCTAGCACTTTGCGAGTCTGAGGTGGGTAGATCACCTGAGGTCAGGAGTTCAAGACCAGCCGGGCCAACGTGGTGAAACCTTGTCTCTAATAAAATGCAAAAATTATCTGGGCATGGTGATGCATGCCTTTTAATCCCAGCTACTCAGAAGTCTGAGGCAGGAGAATTGCTTAAACCTGGGAGGCAGAGGTTGCAGTGAGCTGAGATTGCCCCACTGCACTCCAGCCTGAGCAACAGAGTGAAACTCCATTTCAAAAAAAAAAAAATCAATTAATTCAACAAATATTGACTGCATTTCAACTACTGTGAGGTTTTGAGGACATTAGGACACTGGATAAATACAATATCCAGGAATGTTTACAGCTGAGATACTTCCATTTCAAAATGTTATTTCATTTCTGGAATCTGCTTCAAAAACTTCAAAACTGGCACTTCTGCTAAGTGGGCTTAAAAATATTTAAAATCAATAAGATGGTTTGAAATTGATATAATCTTATTTTAATAAGATGGAATTCAAAAATTTCAACTCACACTCAACTTTAGTAGTTCACCTGTCTAAAAGTTCAATATGATTTTTTGTATTATCTTCACGTTTACATCTGAGAATAAACGCTGGTTTTTAGTCACACAACTCACAGAATCTCACCTTAAGTTGATGCAATTTGATTTTATCACACTGAAAAAGAAACCCTCAAACAAGGGAAAGTGTTTGCTCTCCAAAGTTGATAGGATTTATTTCACAGTCTTAAAAATACTATTATTCCTCAGTTGTGTATTACTAAAACTTTAGTTGTAATACATGTGAAGATTTAAGATCTTCAAAGTTATCTTATATATGAAATACTTGAAAAGTCTAATATACAGAAATCAACACAAGTATCTAAAATTTACCTATACAATTAAATTCCCGAAATTTGCCTATCCCCATTTCAACAGAAGCAGAATTTAGGCTAGTCTTCAAGAGACCAATCACTTAAAGCTCTTCTTGTATGACTGCTACGGTAATGTACCCTGTACCTAGTTTCAGGTTTGAATTCAGACAAATACAGTCATCACAAAGTTCTCTCTGCATATCTAGAATGCCATTTTGAAGCCTGGTATAAATGAGCACCATATCTTATAGTTTAGTCAGAGATGAAGGTTACCCAACAGCTGGGTATTTAACCTGCTGTTAAGACCTCGCCAACTAAAATTAGCCTAGCATCTTAGAAGTAGGTCAGTATATGTGTAAGACAAGAGCTCTAACATTAGTCATATACCTTTTTAATTACAGATCTTTAAAAAAAATCCAATTACTTGATTTCCTATTTTTAGTTTAATAATTTGATGTGGCCAGGCTCAGTGTAATCTTAGCACTTTTGGAGGCTGAGGCAGGTAGGTCACCTGAGCTCAGGGGTTTGAGACCAGCCTGGGCAACATGGTGAAATCCCATTGCTACTAAAAATACAAAAAATTGGCCTGGCGTGGTGGCATGTGCCTGTAATCCCAGTAATCCCAGCTACTCAGAAGTTCAACTGCTTGAACCAGGAGGCAAAGGCTGCAGTGAGCCAAGATTGGACCACTTTACTCAAGGCTGGGAGACAGAGTAAGACTGTCTCAAAATGCTAATAATAATAAAATTTGATGTAATTATCTGATATTACTATTTAATTTTGCTAATATTCCCTAGCTTTAGATTATTTTTCATTTTCAATCTTTTAAATGACTTCTGTATAGTCTATGATTATCACTTAACAAAAATGGCTCTACACAGTAAAAAGGTTACGGTGGTCTTGTTTTACAAGATGTTCTACTTGTTTTGACTTTAGTAAGTGAAAATTGTATGTACACAATTTTACACTGATTTTCACAATGCATTTCTAAAATTTAGAATTCATTGTCAAGCTTCAAGAACACAGTACATTTTCTTTCTACTTTCATTAGTTTATCACCATAACTGGATTAACAGGAATGCTTACAGAATCTTCACACTTGAAAGCAAAAAGGAACTGATGAAAAAATATCTCTGAACCAGTCTTTTAGTTTGCTAAGCAGATGCCATTTCCGGCAGCTTGATGTCCCACTTCAGGTACCTTACTATAGGCCTGCTTCACAGTGTTCAGCACAGTCCCAAGGAAGGAAAGGGGAAAAAGAAAGGCAGACTTTAACCTAGGGACAAGGTCACTATTCTTTGCTTACCTTTACCTCTAAGAATAACTAAGATTTCATGTAATGGGTATAGGAACAGACAGATATGAAGTCATTGAAATTAAGTGAAAAGTGAGACTATATCACCTTCATTTGGATCCAAAGGAAATGGTCTGAACAACACAGAGATTAATGAAATGCATGCTGAATGCTGCACAGATCAGAGATAAGTACTGCTGTTCCTAAAGGATTAACTAGGTCTCCTGCAGTGGCAATGTGCAGGTCTCTAAGGAGCAGAGAGGCTTCAAGGTGAGCACAAATCTTCTACTAACCCCTCTACAGTCCAAAAATCCATTTTCCAAAACTCAAAGATCTTTGCATATAAATTAAAAGAAAGGACAACAACTATTTTATTTACCCATTTTTGCTTAGGGTTCATCAGTTTTTTTTTTTTTTTTTTTTTTTTTTTTTAAAGGGAAGAAAAGTTTTCAGCTCTCTCCAAGGAATAAGACTAAAAACAATGGTCAGTGCAGTAGCAATGAACATCCTAACCACTCAGATTGTTATTTCTAAGTATTATTTCTCACTAAAATGAATTATGGCTCCTTAGAGAAATAGCTGAGTCGATGTCTGGGGCATGAAACAAATGATGTAAGCCTGAAACATTTCTTTTAAAAACTTCTTCTATAAGCAGATGGGGCTCTAAGTACTGTACCAGCTTATGCCATTCTTAAGGGGAACAATTTCTGTTCACCTCTCTAAATAAAGAGTGTGAGATTTCAGGAAGGATGGCATAACTTAAACAACATAGTGTGACCATTCAGATCGCCTTTTCTTATCGACCATTTGCAATGCAAAACTTATTTCAGGATGAAGCAATAGAGACTGCTGGAAGCAAGACAGACAGGAGGTGGAATCCCAACCACTGCCATGGATGAGCACTAAACCTCAGCTTCTGCGTCGACAGGATGGGGATAACTATAGTAGCAAACATTTCTAAAGGTTCTTGTGAGAAGTACTATTATGAGTGCACGATTAATGCTGCTTCTAATACCATTACAACTACTGCTATTCTGTTACAATCAGGGCCTCTATTACTATCAGAGGCACAGAGCTTTAGCTTATAAACCCATCTACTCACTTCTAAACTGACATGATTATTTCATTGTCTTTGACAGTTGCCTTGCTTTCTGTTAAGAAAAAAAAAAAAACATGGAGGGAAATAAGAGTATGAAATTCTCATATGCACAGAGAGATAAAGATAAATTCCCACATACTCTCACTGGCTCTCATTTCTACCTTCTCTAATTTATCCTGCAAACCACTACCTAATTATGTGTCAATATTCTGTTTTAAACTCTATGCAAGTGCTTTCTCTATTTCAAGTTTAAACAGAAACTCTTGCTCCAAGTCAGTGGTTCTCCACCAGGGATACTTTTAATGTACAGAGGACATTTAGTAATGTCTGAAAAAAACGTTTTAACCCACAGAGGACATTTAGCAACATCTGGATGGATTTTTGGTTGTCACAACTACAAGTACAGGTACTACCGGCATTCTAGAGATAGAGGCCGGGGAAGCTTCTAAACACCCTATAATTCAGACTCCTCCTGCCTCAAAAAATTATCTAGTCCGAAATGGCAAAAGTGCTGAGGATGAGAAACCCTGCTCTAAGTGTATACTGAACTTATATACACAATAAACCACAATATACTAATATAAGCATATAACCTTCAGTCAAGAACCAAGCCATCTCATCTCTCCTTACTATCATGAGAAATTCCCTTTTGAGCATAAAGAATCAGCTACTCCTTTCAAGTAAAATAATATGAACACACCTGCATTAAGGAAGTGGGTTGGCCAATTGATCTCTTAGGATCCCTCTCAGTTCTGTTACCTACAAGTACATATTTGAATTCTTCTAATGTTCTTCATTGCCTACAGATGGCCTCATTTCTTAGTATGCATTCAATGATTTCTACAACTTATTTCCTGTTTGGTCAGTCAATTCTATTTTCCATTGTTTTCTGGTAAGAATGTCTGCTCCAAACAACTAGGCTTGCTCCCTGGTGCCCATGAACACCTTTATAATGCCCTCTCCCCAATCTATCATCCCTGGCCAGTCTCCCAAGTCCTTGGGGCAAAGGACCTCTTCCATCTATTGCTCTCATTATCTGTTAAATTTACTTGACCCCTAATAAAATATGATGTGACTTGTTTTACTTTCACGTACTTGCCTTTTCACTCAGATCTCACTTAGTCCCATAGAAACAAGAACAATGTAAAACATGTTTTTGCAACCTTTATGTTCATCTTATCCATCTCCTTTAAGACACTACACTTGCACCACATATCACATGGAACGTATACGTGGGAAGTTATTTCCAGGGTTAGCCCTAAACCATTTGCTTTGACTTATTTCTCGTACCACATCCCACACTACTCTTAATGAAATTAAGTGCCTTCCTGACATCATAATGAAAAGCAATCCAAGACTTTCTCTGTATTCAAGGGGAAAGAAGCTGTGATTGACTAGTGATGTCTGTCAAGGGTACACCAAAGATTTGCCATCCCTGCTTTTTCCATTCCCTGGTATTATCGGTTCATTTCCAAATTTCATAATAGATGTGGTCTTCAAAATGGATGTATGCAATCTGCTAATGCTCACTGGTGTGAGACAACATAGGCTACACTAAAAATACCACAGATGGTCTAGTTACTTGTCATCTTAATCTGGGATATTTTGGCTATATGAAGAAAACCTATCACATACAAGATTAATACAAAAAATCAATTGGAATTAATCTAAGATGTGCCATGGAATTGGGGAAAAAAAAAAAAAAAGGAAGTTATCTGGAACCCAAGAAAAAACACTCTATCTTTTCTGTTTCATGCTGAGTGTCTTCTCCCTCGTCTAGGTGGACGTTCACCCCTCTACCTCCTTTTCTGGCTGTCTGTCCTGAGAAACTGTTATTTCTTTGGTACAGTTAAGGACAAACATGTCAAAGATATCCTCAAATGCAACATCCCTATCTTAAAAGCTCAGCCAAACACTTCAGAATCCCACATTCTATCTGGTTCAAATTAATCAATGATAATCAGAGAAATAGAGTAAAGAGAAATACAGATGCTGAGTGTCCAGTCCTTTGGGTAAAAGTCGCCATGCAAATCTCAGTAAAAAGATATGTGACCTAAAAATAGGTACCTCCAAAAGCATTTACTTCATGTGCATGTTCACATGGGCAAAACAATCCAGTGAATTCGGAACTGTGCCCCTCTGCTACATAAGCAAGCTGACTCTGACAGAGTTTCAATGACAGTCTAGTTGGTAAAAGATAGACTTAAATATAAACGTCAGTCTGTCAGATTCTAGAGACTGGATCCTTGTCCCAAGATCTTGTGTTAGAGACGGCCAGATTGAAAAATAATGCAAAGAAAAAAGTAGTAAAAATCAGACAATTATAACTACTAATGTGTATCGTGTGCGACCTATGCATTGGCATGTACTAAATGTTTGTTGTGTATGTAATGCATTTAACCCTATGACACAAAGGTCATTATTATCCAAGATGACAAAACACATACAACAAGAGAATAAGTCATCTACCTCACATAACAAAGCTAGTTAATGATGCATCAGGTTTTAAACCTAGACGAAACAATTCCACAGTCCTGTGTTTTTAACACGCAAAGATTTGACTTCAGTTATTTCTAAGAAAAGAAGGGAGGAAGAGATCAACTTATTGTTAAATTGTATAGGTCTATTTTATTAAAATATATGCATGTATACATATACATGTACAAATGTATGTATATATACACATATATATATTCTGTGTATGTTTATGAAATACGTTTAATCTTTAAAATGTTCAAAATGGAAAATTCATGACTGGTGGCACATTTTTGTTCTTTTTCTTTGAATAACAAAACTGCCTGCTGGTACCTCTCTTTTTGTCAAGACTGATAAGGGCTGTACAATCTTGTAGTCAAACACCTCACTAAAAAGCTTCTTTGGCAGCAAAGCCTATCTTGGAGTGTGTCTGGTTTCCTGGACGCCTTATTTGTTTTTAACAATGCTCTTAAAATTGTCTCTACCATCTGGGTGAGGTCTAGTTCCTTGAACGAGAATGAAATATTAAAATGCCATCCAGATGACTAGATGCATATCCACATTATCATGCAAATTGTCACAAGGTATATTTTTCCTTTTTTTTTTTTTTAGACGGAGTTTCGCTCTGGTTACCCAGGCTGGAGTGCAATGGCGCGATCTCGGCTCACCGCAACCTCCGCCTCCTGGGTTCAGGCAATTCTCCTGCCTCAGCCTCCCGAGTAGCTGGGACTACAGGCACGCGCCACCATGCCCAGCTAATTTTTGTATTTTTAGTAGAGACGGGGTTTCACCATGTTGACCAGGATGGTCTCGATCTCTTGACCTTGTGATCCACCCGCCTCGGCCTCCCAAAGTGCTGGGATTACAGGCTTGAGCCACCGCGCCCGGCCTTATTTTTCCCTTTCTTAAACAGATAATATTTTCGAACAGAAAGTAAGAAAGTAAATTTGTAAAGGCAAAAGAAAATTTTTAAAAAGGTAAAAACAAGATACATTGGATTTGCATTGCTTATCTTTTTATAGTCATATCTTATGATTAAAATTATGAATTGCAAATGTTTTAGTGTCTATCACTTTGTAAAAGAAAAACAGATACCAACAGAAAGAGCAAAATCTACCTTGAAAAGGAAAAATATGAATTCAGAATATACTGTTTTTTATAAAAGACATTACATACAAACTAAGAACATTCTTTGATTCAACATTTCCATATGGCAAATATTATTTTTTAAAGTTATGTGCCAGCTCTCTGTAAAGAATAAGTATAACTTTATTTCACCCCTTTAAAATTGTGAATATATTTTCTTGGGGGGGGTTGCATTGTTAAATTTTTGGCTCTCATATGTGTAAATTCAAACTCAAAAACCTTTTTTTCTCCATAAAGAAACAAAAAGAATGGCATTATTTTTAAAAATAGATTTTGCAATCTCAATCACTTATTCCTGAATCCATATTTAAATTGCTACAGTATTTATTTACAATTAACTCCAGGATGTGTTTCAGAGGTAACTAATTCATTAGCACTACTGAAGACCTTGACACAGAGCGGATAGTTTAAAATATAATCAGCAAAACAAAACAAAATTAAGCTAAAATCTTTTCAGGGTCATGTTATTTCTGAGCTTGTCATTAGCGATGGATTTTTCTTAGTGTTGACTCAACAAACTTACTAAATCATTAACACTTACTAAATGCCAGTTAAAGTGATTAATGTCTCCCAAATGGTTCCATCAAATTTTTCAGCAGAGAAGTGGCAAAATAAAATACAATTTTATTTTGTATTCGTTACTACCATTGATCTTATTTCTAAAAAAGCTGGAATTACTGACTTTTAGTAAAAGCACTACTGAAGAATTATAATGTCAATAATTTTTAATGAAAGCACAGAAGTATGCAATAACTGTTGATCTATCCAGGGTAATAATCAAGAAAAAGGTACAACATTCTACCTGAGGAAAGTTTATATTTTACTTCAGAGTGCCTGGTGAAGGAATTAGCAGAAAAACAGTAAAACCTGGGCTATTACTGAATCCTATATACAACCTGGATTCGAAATAGTTAAGATTCAATTATCTGAATATCACGTACCAATTATGAAAGACTGCAGTCCCAATTTTAAGTGACATTACCTTGCAAAAACAAAATGAAGATTCTGCTTTAATATGATCAACTACTTGAAAAAGCAAACTCATTCCTTAAGAATGCTAATTTACAGAGTCAAATGCAAAATCCTCTTATTTTGCTTACTGCTTCACATCATTCATTTAGTATGTATTTATTGAGCACACTTCAGGCACCAGTCACTGTCCCATTGCTGGCACCCACTGCAGACCCATGTGACAATCCTCTGTAATACTGTAGAGAAAAGATGGTGAAATATTTTCTCCTTCAGTCTCTCTGCCTTTCAATCTATACCCTAAAGCTTATTTGCCAGATATTCAAACACTTAATCTTAATGACGCCATTCCATAGCACAAAATTTTTCATTGATTTCCATCATCTACAGAAAGAAATAGAAAACATATCCATAATAGTTTAAAACATTCTATTGTCTGGCTCAAGCCTAATACAATATTTTCCTCTTTGTAGTTTTGCAACTGCTCTTCAAGTACTTGCAAGTCCATTCAGTCTGTTACCCAATAATACTTTCCCACCCTTTTACTTTGGTTTATATGCTTTCTTCTTCCAGGACTGTCTCTATTTCCAGGTCTTCAAATCCTCCCAATTCTTCCAGAAAACTAAAGCAAGTGGAAATTTTAATTAAAAAAAAAATTTACCGAAAGAAAATCAAGGTAGTAGCACAATACAGCCCAGTTTCTCACAGAAGACTTTATTCACAAAAGTCTTTTCTTATTCTGCTTAATGATACTGTTCATTTTAAAAATTCAACTAAGTATATTATACACAGAAACACACAAATCATACAGGCAAAGTTAATAAATTTTCATAAACACAGAAAACACCATTCAAAGAAAGAGAACATGGTCAGCAAGCCAAAGAGCCCCTTTCCTGTCCTCTCTCAATCACTGCACCTCCCAACACTAATTCTGTACTGACTTCCAGCAGCACAGATATGTTTTACTTTCTTCTTGGCATAAATACAATCATACAGTTTATGCTGTTTGGTATCTGGCTTCTTCCACTCAACACAACACATATGGGATTCCTCCACGTTATTGGGTACAGCTGCAATTTATTTATTCTTATAACTATAATGCAGTCTATTATGCAACTATGCCACAGGTGAGTAATTCATTCTATGTTGATGGATGTGTGAGTACTTCTAGTTTGTGACTATCATGAATAGGACTGCTGTGAATATTTTAATTCATGGCATTTCATGAACATATATATGCATTTCCTTTGGGCATGCAGCTATTTTTAAACTGTCTCATTGGCCACATCAGACTATAAGCAATGTCTCTACTTGCTTTTTTTCTCAGCATCTTGGCTATGATATTCATGTAATAAATATAAATAACTATAACTTAAATATGTTGGTGTATAAAATCTATCAGAAAATACCACCTAATTTAAAATGAGATATATTAGTTATTATTGTTACTATTTTAAATAATCTAGATCATCATCTTAACAAAAAGCAAGTATTTCACTGGATGGCACTGATTTTCCTCACTGACCCTGGGGAAGGTCAGTCATCTTGTCCTAATTGCTGTATTTTCAAATCCAACCAACAGAGTTAAGAACATAAAAACAGCAAAGAAATTCCCATAAATTAAGCAATAAATACGTTAAGAGCCACAAGACAATATAGTATATCCTAAATACAAAAGTCCATGTACTTTTTTAAAATGAGCAAATCACCCAATGAAGCTGATTGTGGTTCCCATAAGACTAATAAAGTCAGTGTATGGCTCTCACTAAAACTGAGACTTGTGCATCTCCACATGGCTCAAGAGACCCAAGAGAGATACTGTAAATTTTTCCACTTGCAAAGGAAAAACGGGCAATGAATTTTGCTAGTTTTACCACCAGATTCAAACGTGCTCTAAAAATGTTCAAGGGTAGCCAGTCCTTATTTACAATAAGTCACGCTTAACACCAGACCCAAGCTTTTCAAGTTTTAAATTTAGGCTTAGATTTGTGACCATTCATTATCACTGCTGTAGTTAAAAATGCTGTGAGGAGCCGAGGTAAATCCATTATAAAGTACACACCTGATCTTTTAGCATTTAGCATAAAACCACAAACAGGTTCCTTTGAACTGCCTTATCAGATGCTACAGCAGATTTTAATCAGATCTGAGTAGTCCTCCAACTGAACTCTCCCTATTACATCTTTCATAAAATGACTTGATAAGCTTAATTTTTCTCACGCACCACTTCTGCTGGGGACCACTCCCATTGTATTTGAGGTTTCCGAAAACAGAACCAATTATACGATTTTCTTTTCTTTTTTTTTTTTCTTTTTTTTTTTTTTGAGACAGTGTTTCGCTCTCATTACCCAGGCTGGAGTGCAATGGCACGATCTCGGCTCACCGCAACCTCCGCCTCCTGGGTTCAGGCAATTCTCCTGCCTCAGCCTCCTTAGTAGCTGGGATTACAGGCACGCGCCACCATGCCCAGCTAATTTTTTGTATTTTTAGTAGAGACGGGGTTTCACCATGTTGACCAGGATGGTCTCGATCTCTTGACCTCATGATCCACCCGCCTCGGCCTCCCACAGTGCTGGGATTACAGGCTTGAGCCACCGCGCCCGGCCCCAATTATATGATTTTCAAGATCACACACAAAAGTCAAAATGTTTGATTTAACAAACCAAAAAGGATCTGCCGAAAGGCATATCAATAGTTTAGCTTTTGATAATATTGTAAAGCATGGGTTTAACACTTACTAGACAGTCCAGAAAAATACAAATAACCTAGAAAATTAAAAATAAATTTAAAATGCTTAAAATGACCTTCTGACCACCTAAAAAATGCAGGGGACATAAAAAGGATATGGTTATTTACATTTCTACTTTTATTAAAAATTTTATTTTCCTTATGCTCACTTACTTCCTTAGATGATATATCCAATTCCTTGGTCTTCTGTAAGAAAGGCAGACTTTAAAAAAGTCCTCCCTTCCAGATATCTTGCTTAACACTCTGCCTATATGTTTCTAGATGTTTTATCAGCATAAGAAATAAAAATTTAAATATGAGGAAGCATCAAAGGAAAAACAAAGACAAAAAGGAGGTATTTTTTCAATTACGGATTAAGAAATCATGAAAGGCCTAAAACTAAGCTTACTAATTCACTATCCACAACGATTAGGAAAAGTTCAGTGTTCCCAGTGAAGCAACTGGAAATCAAGAAAATAAGTAGGTGTAAATGTCAAAGTTGCTTGCATTGTTTCTGGGTTGAAGCAGTCATAAAACTTTTCTGAGAAACAACTCATACTGAAACTTGCTATTAGCTCAACTCAGTGTGTGTGCACTCATTTGTGTGTGTCAGTCACCTGTGTATTGAGGTTAGGAAGAGATCCTGTTCGGACACATGTACTGATTGGTAACTTTGGTTCATTAGGAATTTGTTAACTCTTCTGTTACCTGGATATTCTTGCTTGCAATTTAGCAAATCTCTGGAAATTGGTCAAGTTACAATTAATTCCTCCTTTTTCTGCGAAGACATAGGAGTGATAGGATGTCTGTATTGTTCCTGTTATATGGTCAAGTGAAGCTTTGACAATTTTATCCTAAGACATAATATGTGCATGGTATAACAGAAGGAAATGTAAAAACATAATTATATAAATTTATTTATATGTATGTATCTGCCCTGAAAAGTATGTATGCCTGGTTAACATTGAGTACATACTCTGAGTACAATGGTCTAGAAGAATTGAGTACATACTCTGAGCCAGACAATGGTCTAGAAGTTTTACACACTTTTTCTTTTTTCCATTTAATCCTTTATCAATATCTCCTGTTAAATCTTCAAGTCCTCTTTCTTTTACTCCAGACAGTTGGTGTCAGCTATCTGGTATGACAACATCTTGTCTCTCCCAGTAGTTTCTGTCCTGGGCTTCTGTATCAGAGCTGGGAGGGTCTCTTATGGAAATATTCTGATACACATGTGCAAACCTACATATGCAACCGAGGGAACACTTTTATGGGCCAACCAAGAATGGGAGGTTTTATGTAAATACTCCTCCCCTCCTTAATCCCTTGGAGACAATTCTATAATGCAGTCTGCACAGTCCTTAAAAAACCTGCAACAGGGCCAAGCCCCAGTGTCCACAGCCATGAACAGCTCAGAACAAAACCTTGGATTAGGTTTTCCTTCCTCCCTGTTTCACCTGCTTCCACTCCTTGAGATCCCTTTGCAATGCAAACCACCTGCACCCAATCCCTTATCTTAGGCTCTTTGGGGGAAACCCAGGCGGAACAAATGACCCAATAAGGAAGGTACTGTATTATCTCCATTTCGAAATGAAGATCCTGATGCGCAAGGCGGTTAAGTTGCCTAAAATCACACAGTAAGTACTGACACCTGGATATGAATCCAGCCCACAGCCATGTACAATTTACCATGAGAGAGTATTGCTTCTCCAGCTTCATTAGAACCATATAGATGAAGGAGGACACTCCCCAAGAGGACCATGCTCCCTGCAGAAGGCAGATATGCTGGAATGCCAAGTGAATCAAGCAAACACATGCACATCTGCATAAAACAGCCATGCAAATCCACACAACCTTCTCTTTTTCTGCTATGTCAACTTCAAACCCAACCACTCATTTCGTTTCAGAGCCTGTACTACTGATTATATTAGAAGTAAAGAGACCATAAGGTCTGATACAATCATCAGCAAAGATTCCTCCTTTTTCACTTCTGTCTTCATTCTACTGCCTAGGGGCGTAAAGCCAAGTTCCACCCTAGAGACATACCTGTTCATTGACACAAAGCCTTAGAAACCCAGCCACACACCTTGGTGCTCAGCATAATACCCTTCCATCTAGTGACTTGGGGACCAAAAGTATTTTGCTAGAGTAACATAAAGTATTTGAGCAAATAAACCAAAAACTGGTATTTTAAAAAGTTGGATGTAGAAAGCATAGGAGTTACCATTTATTGAGTACTTATTTTATACATGTCAGGGTATGTAAAAAACTGGAAAACACTTATTTTAAAGGTATCTTAGTTACATTTTCAATTATGCTTTTTGCAGATATTTATTCCAGAAGTACCTTTAAAATTAAAGCAATGAGTCCAATTATAAATAATCTAAAAAATGCAACTGAGTACCTTACTGCAAAGCTGTGTATTAGTAACTGAGTACAACTTAGTGTCCAGTGTCTCAATTTCTATTTGTTGTATTGTCTATGCGTACCTAGCATAAACTCTTGGGGGATAAGGCCCTTTCAAGCAAATAACATGTTGGAAAGAATTTTTCTTTCTGTGGTTGCCAGACTGTCCCAGTATGTAAAACCTATAAGCTTTGGGTATAAAGCTGGATGATGCAGAAATGATTGAATTCAGCAGTTTAATCTAGGTACTGATACTCTCTGGAACATTTAAGGGTATAACTGACTTTAGGCTATATTTTAAAGGGGTTACTGGATTTGTTTTCTTTTGTTCCCACAGAGCTCCAACCACTGAATGTCAGTCTAGTCTTGATGCCATTATGCCCCAACATGAGGTGGCAGCCTGTCTCCTGACCACAGTACAGGTTGTACCTATCCAGCCTCATAATGAAAAAAGTTCGAGGCCATCTCTCCTGACACCTGGAGAATATGTACCCACTCAGACGGTGCGGCTTCTTTCCTATCTGCTGAGACTCACTGATGGAAGCACTAATTTTCCTGCAGGACCACACACCTTTTTGAGGTATTTCCACTCATCTGTCTCCTCCCACAATGTTCTCAAAAATTCAGCTCAAGTAGTGAGAAGCCATGACCCTTAACTCCTTTTTATTCCAGAAATCTTTCTAAAGGTTAAGAGCAACAACTAAAGAGCACGGCCTGGGTTCCCATCCTACTTTTCCCCACTCTCAGCTGTGGGAGCCTTGGGTATATTATTTAACCTTTCCCTATCTCAACTGTGCCTTTGCAAAACATTGGCCATAACATAATGCCTATCTCAGGGTTATAAAGAATAAATGAGATACATGTTAACTTGCTAAACACATTTTGTGGAAAATAGCAAAAATCTATAAATTTCAGAATCATCTGTGGCTTGGATCCAGGACCTTTATTTCAAGATCACACATTAGTGTATGCACGACTAACCTCGGTGTTTTCCTTTGTGGCTCCAATACACAATCTCCATTTCTGCCTATGTTTAGCTGCTCAGTTCAATTCAAAACAGGTCCCATAAAATAACTTTCTTCTCACTGTCTTAGAGTTAAGATTTTTCCCAGTCTATCTCCTTGACTTTACTCAGCTTTTATGTTTGATCTTCTCCATGTAGTATGTGTCTTACAATATCAGTCTTTTTCTCCCATTTATGTGCAATACGCTTAATTCACAATTCCTGCATCATTTATTCATTCTTTCAAAGATATCATCAAGTGTTTACCATATGCTAACTGGGAGAATAGCAGGAAAAATAAGATAAAAACAACCCTATTGATATGTTGCCTTTTGTCACACAACACAAACTGGTAGTCTAAAAAGAAAAAAAAAATAGCACAGTATAAGAAAAATTCAGACCTTTTTTCCTGAGGGCTTAAAAAGTACAAAGAGAAATTGTGTGACAAGTAAACCTTTTAAATCCCCCATCAACATCCTCTGATGAAACACTATCTTGAAACCAGACTGGTGCTTTAAAAAGGACATGTTCTAAGTAAAGCGAAGTTGTTTTTCAGAACAAAGTAGGGAAAATCGCCGATTTAAAAGTAAAAGAGCTTTAGTGAAAAGTCCATAGTTGTGAGGTATTTGCTTTACCACTCAGAAGGTGGAAGCTCTGCTGGGTAGAAACCGCCATTCTTTGAGGTCTGAGACTTCAGGCATCTCTCCCTCTCTCCCCTCCCATTCTTACAGACGCGGCCTCTCCATCACAGCTGCACATCGGTCCTCTCATTCCAACCAAACCACGGCGTCTCCCAAGTGGGAAAGCTGCTAATCAACATCCTTACGGCTTGTCATCAATCACACTGCAAATCACAAACTTGCTTCCTCAACCCGAGAACAAACAGTCCAGGTAGCCAACGAAATGAAGGTTCCTTCCAACCCTAAAGGAAATCTACCAGGTTTCAGTTCTTTCGCTTTTAAGACAAAAAATTAACTGAACACACGTGTTTTCTCACCATTCTCAAGGCAGAGACATGAGTGGGCAGAGTTGGGTTGAAGTTTTTAAATTCCTGCACAGCAAAGCAATTAATTGTGCCTAAGTTTGGAACAGTAAAATCGTCTGGAATGCACAAGGACGCAGAGCCGCGCGAGGCGCGAGGAGCAGGCAGCTGGTGGGCTCCGAGTCACAAAGGCTGCTGGGGCAGTACGCGAGCCAGAGTCACCACGGGCCCGGGTCCCAGGCCGCTGCCGTCTCACATCGCATCCGGTCCCAAGTCCAGCTGTCCTGCCCAGAGAAGCCCACCGGCACCGGGCACATCTCTGGGAGGGCGAGGCTGGGAGAAAGTGAGGGAAGACAGCGGGCGCGCGGCGGGTTCCGGGAGGAAAAGAGCCAGGTTGAGGAGGCGGGGGCGCGCGGGTCACCTGTATTGTTGGAAAAGCTGGTCCGACTCCCTGAAGCCCTAGTTGAGCAGCATGTTGATGCCGGCCAGGGTCAGCTCCGCGTCCTGCAGCGGCGCCGCCGCCACGTCTGAATCTCCATCGTCCCACCGCCGGGCAGAGCCGGCCATGGGCGCGCGAGGCCCTGCGCTGGGCCGAGGCGAGGTCGGGAGCAGCTGCTGAGGCCCCGCGCGCCCCGAGAGGGCTCTACCTGCTGGAGCCGAAAGAAGCCGGAAGCAGAGGGGAGAACAGAAAAAAGGAAAGGAGGGCCTAAGAGGCGGGGGCGGGGAGGGAAGAGGAGGGAAGGGCAGCGGAGGAAGGAGCCGCCTTCGCTTCTCCCAGCCCCCGCCCCTTCCCCTCCGGGTCACGCCCTCGCCCACCGCCCGGGACTGCTCGGACAAGCGCACGCGAGCCCGGAGGCCTGCCTGCCCCACACTCCAGTGAAGGGGCTAGACCCAGGAGGCGGGGGGAGGGCAAGCCACGAAGGAAGGGCGCGCGTGCGGGTGTGGAAGGAAAGGGAAGGGGACGGGGAACTCCGCCCCGGGCCCCACGCGAGCGCGGTGCGCGTTGTCCACGTGCGACTGCAACCCCGCGCAGCCCGCGCCCGCGACCCTCGACTTCCTTCCGTCCCTGGGACCGCCCCCTAGGACCGACGCAGCCAATTCCTGAGGAGGTGGGCGGCGGGGGCGGGGCCTCTGACACCTGCTAGACCTCTCCCCGGAGCCCCGCACTTGGAACAGCCAGGGAGAGCCCCTGGATCTGGGTGCCACCCACTCCAGCCCGCCACCAACAGTAGCGCAATGAGGCAGGGGGAGAAATGGAGGCCTATATGCCCAAATATTTAAAAGTTATAAATTAAGTTGCCAAAGTGTGTTCTGTTCTCACTGCCAACTCTTCTTGCAAAGCTTTGGCTTTCACGTGACCACATGTTACAAAACATCAGAGGTGACTGAATGTAAACATCGCATAAGTCTCACTATTCTAATGATGGGCTGGTGATATCTGGATGCCTAATATTCTAGAGACAAGCAATTCATCAGTCATTTTTATGATTTTCCATAATTTTTTTCTCTAATTTAGCAAAATTCCTTAATACAGTGTTGCAATCAAGATTATGTTCTTAATGCCAAGTTACACAACCTTCTTTGAGTCGCTGTTGTTCTTAGACTGTAGTTTATTAATTTCAACTTGGAGTAACTTTGCTGAAGCATTTATAACAATTATTTTTTAAAATGAAAGTGAACCTCAGGTTTAGAAATAACTCATGATTTTTAAACATTATGTTATCTATTATCATGGGACCAATATGATAAATTATTACAGAAAAATACAAAATAATTTTGTCATATTAGTTGCTTTTATTTTGTAAATTGTACCATCCCTTATAAGAATATCTAAATCAATATCTAACCTTTATAAATATAAATTTTAGAGTAATATGAATACTGCCAATCCTTAAGTGTCATGTGTAACTGTTGCAAAACCATGCTAATTCTTGAGTACATCTATAACCACAAACTGGAACACTGACAGAAGCAAGGAAATGGACGATTCTCACCCTTGGGAAACAGTACACTGTAATGCAGGAATCACTGCATTCATGCTGTCTGAGAAGAAGAATTTGACAAGCTGACCTTTAAAAAAAAATCTAGGTTTTCTTAGATTTAACATATGTTCGTCTCAAACATCAGCAGTGTCACCATCCTTCCTGGCACTGAGAGGCTGTAATCTTTTGTTTTTAGGACATTGAGCTAAAGATAAGAAGAATTCCCTGGAGCCTGCATGGTGTCAATCATAAGAATGGATGTTGAGGGTTATGCACCCCACTGAGACATCATTGAATGACAAATCCCAAGTGACAGAGGTGCCCGTATGTTCTTTAATAAATTTATGCGTGTGTGTGTGTGTGTGTGTGTGTGTGTGTTTTGATGGGCAGGGCCCTCATACACAGGTTGTAGGTACTGTACTGTTCATTGAGGCCCAAAAGCTGGCGAATGGGGAAAATAACCCACATGACGCCACTGCCATGGAAGGGGCCCCTGTCCACACACTGCCAGATGTCCCCTGACAACATGCACTTACAGGCTACTGGAATTTTGGATGTGTGGAACCATTCACCAGATCCCTGAAGCAGTCTAGTCAATAAGGGGGAGAAGCCAAGAGCAAAATACCAGACATAGGAGATAGCCTGCACTTCTCCAACTGGGAAAGACAGCCAAGCACAGTCCTGTAGGTCTGTATTACTGGGAAGAAAAAAAATAATTTCAAGTAATTGATGACACTATGGACATTGTATACAAGTTGCTGTTGAGGCCCTGCAGCTGAGGATGGGGGGTGGTGTGAGCAAAGTCAGAGCACTATTTGTGGGGCTAATTCTGTCTCAAGAACCTCACACAGTCCGTTTTGCAGTCAAGGAAATTTAATTGTTGAACAACTAAGGCAAGGTCCAATGCAACTGCCTAGCACCCCACAATAGGCAGGGGAGGGGTAGCATGGATAGAGAGATAACTCTACCATGTAATATACACCAGATATATGCAAAATTGGATTTAATCAGGTACCAAAACAGTTATACTAGCATCATCATCATGAAGGGACATTTAAAAATATTTGCCTGTGGTGAGGGATACAAAAAGTTTCAAAATGGGCCCCCAAATCCTGAAGGAAGAGAACATGTGAACTCGTAATGCTGTGGCAGCTGTAGCTGGCATTGACACCCGCCCAGGGTTCACCTTGTAAGGAAGAATTAAGGCTGTGTTTTCTTCACTTGATAGAAATGGTAGATTATAAAGGCAGAGAGGGAGATCTAAGAAGTCATGGTGCAAATCGCCTACAAAAGGAAGGAAAATCTAGATTAAAGGGCACCACACACTTGACATTGTGATATTCTCAGCACCTTCCTGCAAAACTAATGCAGTCTTCAGTGCACTTGACTTCAGCCAAATATGATTTACCCAAATGTTTCCTTTGGAAGTTGAGAGACAGAGTGGAAAGAAAGGAGAAAAAAAAATAAAAGAAAAGCTAGCGAGTGGGGAAAATAACCCACTTCCTTTCTGCAGTGAGTGTTGCCAGTATTTTGTGGTTCTTCATGTGATTTCATTATGAAGATGAAACTTCAATTTCAAATGATTAGTAAAAGAAGTTTTAGACACGTGTGTTACCTTTTATAAGGTAGATTTTTTAAAATAAGGTGTTGTGGTTGCAAATGACAGAAAACCTGACCCAAACTGTCTCAGAAAAGCAAATTTATTGATTGGTATGGAGCGATTTTACAAAATGATGCTGTATCCCTGGCTTCAACACTAACTAGATTCCAGTTCCTTCTCTTCACCTCTTAGCTTTGCCACTTTGGTGTTTAATGGCTCTATTTTCAGACAGGGCTGCCTCTCCTGGTCCCAAAAGGCTTTTGGAAGCTCCCAGAGCTACATATTTGCTGGATACATCCAGCAGGGAGACGCTGCTTCTATAACAGCTTAACCAAAATCTCCTAATTGAATCTCACTGGCTTTGATTGGCAAGAGTGTAGTCAGGTGCCCATTCTTATCAATTAATGTGCCTAGGAGGGTCAGATCACTCCAACTGCATTAAGCCAGTCAGGGTCTGCTCCAGGACCTGGATGGGTAGAACCTCTTTTACCCAGACTACCTAGGTGGAAAATCTCAGCTCTATTAGGAAAAGAGAGGAAGGGAATGGATATGAAAGAGACAATCAACAAACACACCCTATCTTTGCCTTTCTGAACACATTTTGAATTTTTGGATTTACATTCATTTTTGTTTTGTTTTTTGTTTTTCTTGAGACAGGGTCTTGCTCTGTTACCCAGGCTGGAAAGCAGGGGTGAGATCATGACTCATGGCAGCCTTGACTTCCCAGTCTCAAGTGATCCCCCCGCCTCAGCCTCCTGAGTAGCTGGAGCTATAGGCACGCACCCAGCTAATTTTAGTATGTTTTGTAGAGATGATGTTTGGCTATGTTGCCCAGGCTGGTCTCAAACTCCTAAACTCAGGTAATCCACCCACCTCGGCCTCTTAGAGTGTGAGATTACAGGCATCAGCCACCCATGCTTGGCTGGGAATTATATTTTAAATGCATTCAAAGAATAAAGTACCACAAGAAAACCTTACTGTGTGTACTTTGGTTATATTACAATTTTTTGGTGATGCTAACAGTCATGTCTTCATGGATCTTTTTGTAAATCCATACTATCCGTTGAAATAAATACAGGTTCCCAAAATGTCTGGAATTCTAAGAAGAAAGACAGCAGAGAAATTCATGTCACTATTTTTATGTTGTGCTAGCTTTACCCATTCAGCTCTTCTACTGAAGGTGAAGTAAGTTTTAATTAACTACTTTTAACTAGAAGGCAAATCAGGTTAAGAGTGGCTATGTAAAACCTATTAAATTGTTTAGCCTAAAGCTGCCTCCTTACAGATTTTAGCCTAAAGATTTCTCCATACGTAGTGAACTGTAGTCTAACTGGATGCGTAAACAGACTGTAATGAACTCTTGTAACAAGTAGCCAAGTTTCAGCCAGTCAGAGCAGCCAACGGTTGAAACCATGGCTAACCCTGAGCTGTAACCAATCTGTTTCTGTATCTCACTTCTGTTTTCTCTATGTCACTTACCTTCTGTCCATAAATCCTCTCTGACCCATGACACCACCAGTTGCCCTGAACCTATTCTGATAGTAGGGTTGCCCAATTCTCCAATTGTTCTTTGCTCAATTAAACTCTGTGTTAATTTATCTAAAGTCTTTCTTTTAACAAACCACACAGCAGGTTCCTTCCTTTTCTGCTCACAGGTAGATCACTAGCTTGCCTTTGAGTAGGGGAACATAGTGGTGGGTCGGTGGGGTTCACAGGGCTGCTTTTGTAGTTGGATGTGTGTCTCTGAGAGGACATTCATGGCTGCCCTGGGAAACCACAGCAGTTACCAGGGGGCAGGAAACCATGACCATTTGGGCTGGATGCCTCCTCACCTGCCTTTCCATAAACCAAATAGCCATTGGAGTGCAGTACGAGTTTAAGCAGGTGTTTGCTAGAGAGCATTGTTCTGCTGCTATAGAGATTGGGGACAAAACCGGGGAAGAAAGCACTTGTCTCTCCTCCATGTGTTTCCTCCCCTTGGAAGCTTAAGCAGTGATCTCTTCTGCAGTAGTCCTTGATTGGGATGTGTCTTTGAGTGTGACTGCAGGTCCTCTGTTGGCCTTCAGACAGTTCTATTCTCTCTCCCCATTATGCCTTCCTTCAACCCATCTACTTCCTTTTCATTGATATTCCCTGCTTCCTGGATCTACTATCCCTCCTTCTTCCTTACAGAAATTAATCAAGTTTTCCTCTTCCTTGGTCCCTTCTCATAACTTGCACATTTTGCGGCCTCTGGTGAATGTCCATTACTTATCTTCTCTGTCTACTGACTTCCTCTGTAGAGGGAGAGGCTGTCTCTGGTTTCAAGACATGCATCTACTGAGTCCCTGGAGAGGAAAGTGGATGAACTCCAGTCCCATTGATAAGGGAAATGTCAAACGATACAGCAGGTTCCATTCAGTGCCCTGGTGGGTTTTCTCTGGAGTGTTTAAAACCAAATAAATCTTTCCAACACAATGTCTTTAACTTTTATTTTAGATTTGGAGGTACATGTGCAGGTTTGTTATATAGGTAAACTCATGTCATGGGGGTTTGTTGTACAGATTATTTCATCACCCAGGTACTAAGCCTACTGCCCAATAGTTATTGTTTCTGATCCTCTCCCTTCTCCCACCCTCTACCCTCAAGTAGACCCCAGTGTCTGTGGTTCCCCTCTTTGTGTCCATATGTTCTCATCATTTAGCTCCCACTTATAAGTTAGAACATGTGGTGTTTGGTTTTCTGCTCCTGTGTGAGTTTGCTAAGAATGATGGCCTCCAGCTCTATCCATGTCCCTGAAAAGGACATGATCTTATTCTTTCTTCAGGGCTGCATACTATTCCATGGTACATATGTACCACATTTTCTATATGTAGTCTACAGTTGATAAGCATTTAGTTTGATTCCATGTCTTTGTTACTGTGAATAGTGCTGCAATTGAACTATTGTGTACATGTGTCTTTATAAAGAACTGTGTACATGTGCCTTTATGATAGAACAATTTATATTTCCCTGGTTATATATCCAATAATGGGATTTCTGGGTTGAATGGGAATTCTGTTTAGTTCTTTGAGGAATGGCCACACTGCCTTCTACAACGGTTGGACTAATTTACACTCCCACCAACAGTGCTATAAATAATATCTATTTAGATGCCCCATTTTTATCTAAACAAGAAACGTACTTTCCTTCTATTCATGTAACTTTACGTTGTATCCTACTAAAAATCCTGGCCTTAGGCTAACGTATTATTAATCCTTTCCTGCATAAACAGAGGGCAAATGGCACGTCTGAGCTCTTCTCTCCAATCAGTAGGTTTCTCCCCTGACTGCAGGACGAAGGAGGAGATACCTTGTGCTTCATCTAACAAAGTATATGAAACTATTTTGGGTGAAAGCAGCAGCAGCATTGGCATTTGCTCCTCAGAGTGGATTTGTTTCCAAATCTTAAAGTGTAGTCAGATTCCCTTGGATATTCAAGAACATGTAGTAGGTGTTCATGACCTGTTTGTAAACTGAATGGTGAGGGCGAGCTACGGAGGGGATGAGTTGCACTCATAGGGGAAAGGAGATTAAGCCCTGAGGAGTCTAAATCATGGGTTATGACTCTGGTCCTACGATGCAATGACTTTGTGACTTGGGGCAATTTTATTTTGCCTCTTTCAGCCTCAATTTCTCCATTTATAATATGAAGACAGTCAGTACCTTCAAGGCAGGACTGACTGAGACTTAAATCAGACAGTAGGCATGTGAAAAATGCTTTGTTAATCTCTAATACCAAGTTAATATTTGAACCTATACAATTTATTTTCAGATATTGATTAAAGTCAGCAGGTCCTTCTGTTCACATATTTACTTGTCAACAGTATCTTGAAATTTCCAGCTAAAGGAAAATCTGTGCAATTAAATGACTAGTTGCAACATATAGAGATGACTGAATTGTTTCTAATATAAATAATACATGTTCACTACAGTTAATGCAGCATGAGGAAGAAGTACAGATTTTCTTCAGAATGTATAAAAATATAAAGTAGTACCAACGCCTACAGGTAGCCCACGCCTGTAATCCCAGCATTTTGGAAGGCTGAGGCGGGAGGATCACCTGAGGTCAGAAATTTGAGACCAGCCTGGCCAACACGGTGAAACCCCGTCTCTACTAAAAGTACAAAAACTATCTGGGTGTAGTGGCGCACCTCTGTAATCCCAACTGCTCAGGAGGCTGAGGCAAGAGAATAGCTTGAACCCTGGAGGCAGAGGTTGCAGCAAGCCAAGATCATGCCACTGCACTCCAGCCTGGGCAACAGAGTGAGACTTCATCTTAAAATATATATATATATATATATATATATATATATATATTTGCAGTCAGCTCTTCTTTACAAGGAGATATGCTTTGCTAATATAAAATAATTCTTTGTGGATAAGTCACTTGTGTTTTTCTCTGGGGTTACTTAACAATCCATGTGTCTCAATGCACAACTCTGTGACACAGAATTGCCCTGACGTAACTTAAGGAACTGGTTGAAGAAAAAGTTTTCTATCTGCAAGTAATTCATACAGGTATCACCTTTATGCACAGCCTATAGCTCATGAGCCTTATACTCTGGTTTTTCATAGGATACTCACTGGGTTCTCTGACTGTGTCAGGGACACAGGTAGCTGCTGGCAATATTTAGACACATATGACAAGGCCCCTGCCCGAGAGAAGCTCATCCTTATGAGACACGTAGCCAGATACACATTCGTGGCACAATACGGTAAGTGTCATAGCAGACCTTGGTGCCAAGTTTGCCAAAATCCATTTATTTTTGGATTGATTTAACATGATCTCCCTAAATGATTATAACAAACTTATATCTTATGCACTGATATTTACTGATGTTTATATTAATTTGTTCATTGTTTATACCTTTAGAGTTCATACATGGGCCACAGTAGATTACCTGTCTCACTAATTTATAGTCAATCCTTGATTTTCTGACCACCTCCACCCCCCAAAAGCCCCAGATAGCATTAACCAGTTTGTATTGCTCCACTGGTCATTAAAGACAGATAATCACTGTTTTTGATCACTTTCACATCCATCTTCAAAAGATGATGTGGTACGACTTCAAAAGTCGTACCACAACTGAAGATACTTAAAACGATGTGAACAAATTTTGGAAGATGATTCCAGGAGGTAAATTAGAAAGATGAAAAAATACCTTAAAGAAGGCATGTGTAATCTCCAAAATATGTCAAGGAGAAAACAACTGTTATCAGTGTATAATATTGTTAATTTGTTTTTAAAAATTTGGACTGAGCATGATGGCTAATGCCTGTAATCCCAACACTTTGGGAGGCCAAGGTGGATGGATAATGTCAGCTCAGGAGTTTGAAACCAGCCTGAGCAACATAGCAAAACTTCATCTCTACAGAAAATACAAAAATTAGCTAGATGTGATAGCATACACCTGTAGTCCCAGCTCCTTGGGTGACTGAGGTGGGAGGATGGCTTGAGTCTAGGAGATTGAGGCTGCAGTGAGCCATGATAGTGCAACCCAGCCTGGGTGACAAAGCAAGACCCTGTCTAAAAAAAAAAAAAAAAAAAAAAATTCTGTAGGATAAGCTCACTTACCCTAAGGAAGGCACACACACACACATTCTAAAAACTAATTTTGAAAATGTTCTAAATTAGATAGTGGGGATTGGTTGCACAACTCTGTAAATACACTGAAAACCACTAATTTGTATTTATTTTATTTTAGATACAGGGTCTCACTCTGTTGGCCATGCCGGAGTACAGTGATGCAATCATAGTTTATTGCAGCTTCAAACTTCTAGACTCAAGCCATCCTCCAACCTTAGCCTCCCGACTACAGGCACACATCACTGCAGCTAATTTTTTATTTTATTTATTTATTTATTTATTTTGAGGGACAGGATCTCGCTTTGTTGCCCAGGTTGGTCTTAAACGCCTGGCCCACTTCAGCCTCCCAAATTATTGGATTACAGACATGATCCACCTTGCATGACGAGATTGTATACTTTAAATGGTTACTTTTACTGTATATAAATTACATCTCAATAAAGCTGTTCATTGAAAAAAATTTAATCATTTTAAGCCACAGGGTGCAGAGCAGTGGGAGAAGGGAGTTAATGGCTTGAGTCCTGTGCTTTCATATACCTGGGGCAGAAAAAAGTATTTTATTATGCAAAAAAGTCTTATCTTTGAAGACTGTTCATAAATCTAGAATGGCTGCTGGCTAGCATCACTACATACCAGGAGCTGGGTTAAGACTCAGTTACTTTAATTCTCAAAATAACTCTGTAAGGTAGGCTTTATCCTAAGCTTAAAGATGTGAGAAAAAAGACAAGTTTGATAACTTTCCCAAGGCCATGCAGTTGGTAATGGTTACAGCGAGGTTTAAACATTGGTCGCATTGCCCACAGTGGTTCAGTCTTAGTTGTTAACTTGAAACCTACTACCTTCTGGAAACCTGACTGAGGGCATTCACACATACCCTTATGAATTTCATGGCATTAGTTCTTCATGAAAGTCATACTATTCCTTAGTTAGAAGTCATTTTGAAGACATGAAAATACATTATCTCATATATGATTGAATTCAGCAAAATTAGGTTACAGCCCAGGCATCTGGCATTTTAGCCATAACCTCAGGATTCTAATGTCAGCACATTTCAGAGCCCCTTATGAGAAAGAGTTGTCTAGATGGTAACTCCCAGAAAGCAGGGTGGCTATTCATCTTTGTGTACATTGCCTGATTTCTTACTCTTGGTAGATGTTTGAGAAATATTGCATAAAAATAGTGAAAGCACAGCGAAGTGCATGATTTTCATGGTAAATCATGCTTACATCCTTGCATAGGGACAGTTGTATTATTATATTAAACTCAGAATAAAGGTGCATATTTTAACCTTAACAAGAATATTGCATGTGATATTATTAAAAATTCCATGCAGCTACTTACTGATGTATACATCTGGAGCTGAAAGAAACACCACATAAGGGTAACCAGGTCAGAAGAAGACACGCCCACACTAAGAATGGAAGGATGATGTAGACACTAAGAAACCAGTTAATTGCTAACTCTTGACGTTTACTTTTCAATGTGGTTATAAAAGAAGACTCAGAACACTTGGCTGTGTCATGGCTAAAAATACACATTTTTTTCACTTCTCCTCTTTCTTGTCACCCTACCACCTCCTCTGAAATAAAAACAGTAAAAACAAGGATATACTGTGAGATGATAAAGAGCAAATGAGAATGCTGTCTATACCCATAAATAGGGAGCTGGATGCTCAGATGCCACAGGGACTCGTTTCTTCCTTCCCAAATCCAGGCCAAAGAACAACAGCTAGCTGGGTCCAGGAGCAATCTGATTTCTCTCACTGCTCCAGAGAGGAAAGCCTGGTAGCCTGGTCTCTCGCCTCTGCCTCTGGAATGGTGTTTCACTCTGCACTGTGCTTGCCTTGTGTAAATAAAAAGTGTTGGGTAGGATGCGGTGGCTCACCCCTGTAATCCTGGGAGGACTGCTTGAGGCCAGAAGTTGGAGACTAGTCTGGGCAACATAGTGAAATCCGCATCTTCACAAAATTTTTAAAAACCTAGCCAGGTGTGGTGGTATACGCCTGTTGTCCCAGTTATTTGGGAAGCTAAGGCAGAAGGATCACTCAAGCCCACAAGTTTGAAGCTGTAGCGAGATATGATTGCACCACTGCGCTCCAATCTGGCTGATGGAGTGAGACCTTGTTTCTTAAGAGAAAAAAAAAAGCATTCATTTTTCATTTGCTTTCCTCTGTTCAACTATGTAATCCAAGCCATTTAAAAAGGCATTTGTCTCTAGAGCTTTTTTTTTTTTTTTTCCTACAAGGGCCGTACAAATAGTCACAGGTACACCAGTGGTTTACTCAAAGAATGATGGATTCTATAAACTGCAGGTTATCCCAGATGTCATCAATATGGCTTAGGATACATCAGAAACACTATCATATTTCACCTATGACAAGGACCAGATCAGTTCAACAGAATCTTTTTTGTGGAGCTACAATGTGCCAGTCACTATATGCTAGCTACTGTGGAAGACATAATTGAATAATACATAACCCTTGAACCTGAGAATCTTCTAGTCTACTGGGTGAGACACACACACTGACAGATGTTTTAATGTAAGATGGTCATAAGATAAGAGGTATATGCTGTGTGCTGTGGGAGCACAGAAGAGGGGCATTAGTCCCATTAGAAGAGGGGCATTAGTTCATGAAAGGCTTCCTGTGAGGGATTTAATGATTGAGCTGACTCTGGACAAAAGAGGCAGGAAATGGATGCCAGGCAAAGGAGCAATAGCGTGGACAGGTGAGACTGCAGAAATCCTCAAGTAGTGCAGCTGTTCTAGAGTATAGAGGGTGAGGCAGGAAGTGACCAGGGACAAGGAAGGAGAGGCAGTCAGCCCTCAGGCATGAGGACTTTCTGTGCCTTGCACTGGAGCCTCTAGGCAAAGAGAAGCCAATAAGAACTTAAGACAGGGAACAGCATGGTCAGATTTGTGGGCAGATGGAAGATTTAATATGGATTTAATTTAATATGAATTTTAACTTAATCTAGTATATAGGCTAAAGACTTATGGAAGGCAATTACAGAAGAGCAGAGCACTTGTAACTCCCACTGTGTATGAAATTGTTAGTTCTCTTTCTGTTGCAAGTGACCAAATCCAGTGCAAACAGGCTTAAGTGGAAAAGGTATGGCCTGAGGGTGGATCTCAGGCATCTGCAGGGCTGGATACAGTTCACTCAGTAACACCACGATTCTGCTTCTTTCTACAGTTTGGTTTTTCCCTCTTCTGCAGAGGAAGAGCAAACAACCGGACAATTCTTCACTTTGTGGAACTGTCCTGCACATTGCAAGAGTCTAGCATTTCTGTCTCACAATGCCAAAAGCACTGCCTAAACATTATAGCAACCCAGAAATCCCCAAATATTAAAAAAGGAAAAAGTTCTGAGAGTACTGCTAGCTCCCATCTTGCACTGTCACTCTGGGTATTCAAGACCGCTCTTTGCCAAACGTCAGTTTTCTCTGCCCTCACCTGCCCTTAAAACTCTAAATGGCTGCTGGTCAATTCAATCTCCATTGACTCTGTGTGCAAGTAACCATCACTAGAGATCTCATCAAGTTGGAGTCTTTAAATCTGGATCCCACTCCATTTCTTTTTCTTTCCTCTTAGCATTGGTCTCCATGCTTACCCATTCCTAGAGGAAGAGAGACCATCTCCCTCCAGTTTTATAGATCCCCATTGTCAAGGATGATTCTGATTGGGGCTACTTGTGTCACCTGGGAATCCTAGAGCCAATCACTGGAGTATAAGATACTCTAATTGGCCAGCATGGGTCATATGGGAAGGCACCAAAGAGGCTTACAGCCAGACAAGATCCACATACAGTGAGGGAGAAGGTGTCCAAAGAAAGACATGTGCAAACAACTTATGTCTGCCTCAGGAGATAAATAAGCAACAACAAAATAGAATTGCTATACACCTGACCCTCTAGCATTGGATTTTAAACCCCCAAACCTCCTCTTACCTATTCCAATTTTCATGAACTTGGAACATGACCTGGTTGAGTGGGACCCAAGGGTAATGAAGCACCACTTTGTGAAATGTTTATTTAGGACACCGATGGCAGGATATAGTGGTGATGGTGGAGTCAGAGCTGTGAAGAACTGAGAGGCTATTAGAAAACCATGGTGTAACAGTGGCTGGGGAAAAGGTAAGAAAGTCAAGGGACAGGGACAGTTGGCTTAATGCAAGAACATCAGTAAAGCAAGGACTCAAGAGGAAAGAGAGAAGAGAAAGGAGATGGGAGAGACAGTGAAACTTTATACTGGACTAATTAGAAGGATTGGTTTATCCCAGGAAAAACGAGAGAGTGAATATCTAGTATCAAGAAAAAGGTTAATTGATTAATTCCTAATATTTTTCAAGTACCTTGGTTTAGGACATGAATCCAGTGGCCTGAGGTCAGCAGTTTCCATCTGAACCCAAGCGGGGTTGACCTGGGCCGTGGGCAGGTAAGAATCCTGCTTTTTCAGATATGAAGTCTCATAGAAACACTGATAAAAGTAGACTAGAGTGGACCAGTGACAGAGATGAGGCTGGTAGAGAAACCTCTTGACTATGCAGGAGACCCCAAGCTTGCTTTCATGTGTTAAACTTCAGCCAAGACAACAGAGTGAGGGCAAGGCAGCTGTGTAAAGGTTTACCTCCAAATGTTCTTACATTTTACATAGAATCTAGAATGACAGAATCTTAAAATTGGATGGACACAGAAACCACTGCATCAGAGGTCTCAGATCTTGATCCAACCCTGGGGAGGTCTGTTGACCTTGATCAAGTTGCTTAACATCTCTCAGCTTTGGTTTCATTATTAATAAACACAAATAACAACAGTCGCTGTTTACTTCATGAGATTACTGGGATAACCAGGTGACAGGACCTACTTAATTAGGGAGACCCAGTGCAAAATGAAAATGTGGGGTCCCTTGTTTAAAAAATTATAAAGAATTTTAAGATGGCAACAGCAGGGCATTGAACCAAGTGCTCAGCGCTTCTGAGAACAGAGCCCTGTGTGACGGTATAGGTCTCAGGGCCATGAATATAGCCTTGCCAGTGCTTTAGCAATCTGCAAAAGTTCAACAAATTGGTAAGGATTCTCTTTTGAGAACCAAGGCTCTCCAGGATCATTTTTGCTGGGGTTGCTATTAAAAAGCACCACAGGCTGGGCCCAGTGGCTCACGCCTGTAATTCCAACACTTTGGGAGGCCAAGGTGAGCAGATCACAAGGTCAGGAGATCGAGACCATCCTGGCCAACATGGTGAAACATTGTCTGTACTAAAAATACAAAAAAAAAAAAAAAATTGAGAGATCCAGGATGGCTGATCACCAGCAGCTCGGGATTGTAGCTCCCAGTGAAAGCACAGAGAACGAGAGGACGCCACACTTTCATATGAATTTTTGTTGCTCACGCACCAGGAGATTCCCAGCGGAGGGGCCCCACGGGTCTCCAGCGCAACTCTTGTGGCCGGGGAGGAGGTTTTGCCGCTGGCTTGGTGCAGCAGTTCTTGGTGCAGAGTCAGAAAAGCACCATCAATCTTAACGCCGCTGTATTGGCCGGTGCAGTGGGTTGCTCAGATTTTAGCGTGGGGAATCAACAAGTTGGACGTCCATTCAGAAACCCAGGTATAAAGACGGTAATTATAAAGACCACAGATGGATAAATCTATAATGAAGGGAAGAAACCAGGCTAAAAAGGCTGAGAATACCCAAAATCAGAACACCTCTCCCTCTACAGGGGATCACAGTTCCTCATCAGCAACGGAACACTGCCCAATGGAGAAAGACTGTGTTCCATTAACAGAGGCAAGCTTTATAAGGTGGATGATAAGAAACTTCTGGGAATTAAAATAACTTGTTCTAACCCAATGCAAAGAAACTAAGAACTTTGAAAAGAGGTTTGACGAAATGTTAACAAGAATACACAATTTAGAGAGGAGTATAAGTGAATTAATGGAACAGAAAAACACAACACGAGAACTTCGTGAAGTATGCACAAGTTTTAACAGCCGAATTGATCAAGCAGAAGAAAAGATATCAGAGGTCAAATAACAACTTAATGAAATAAAACAAGAAGGCAAGATTAGAGAAAAAAGGATAAAAAGGAATGAGCAAAGTCTCCAAGAAATATGGGACTATGTGAAAAGACCTAATCTACGTTTGATAGGTGTACTGAATGTGACGAAGATAATCAATCCAAGCTGGAAAATACGCTTCAGGATATTATTCAGGAAAACTTTCCCAACCTAGCAAGGCAGGACAATATTCAACTCCAGGAAATACAGAGAACACCACAAAGATATTCCTCAAGAAGACCAGCCTCAAGGCGCATAATCGCCAGATTCATCAGAGTTGAAATGAAAGAGAAAATACTGAGGGCAGCCAGAGAGAAAGGTCGGGTTATCCATAAAGGGAAGCCTATCAGACTCACAGCAGATCTCTCAGCAGAAACCCTAAAAGCCAGAAGAGAGTGGGGGCCAATACTCAACATCCTTAAAGAAAAGAACTTTCAACCCAGAATTTTACATCCAGCCAAACTTTCGCTTAATAAGCGAAAGAAAAATGAAATCTTTTGTGAACAAGCAAGCACTCAGAGATTTCATCACCACCAGGCCTGCTTTACAAGAGCTTCTGAAAGAACCACTACAAATAGAAAGGAACAACCAGTATCAGCCTTTCTAAAAAATATCAAAAAATAAAGAACATCAACATAATTAAGAACTTACATCAACTAATGGGCAAAACAGCCAGCTAACATTAAATGGCAGTATCAAACTCACATATATTATTATTAATTCTAAATTTAAATTGACTAAATCCCCCAATCCAAAGACACAGACAGGCAAAAAAAGCCAAGACCCATTGGTATGCTACATCCAGACCCATCTCATATGCAAGGATACACAAAGACTCAAAACAAAGCAATGGAGAAAGATTTACCAACCAAATGGAGGGCAAAAATAAATAAATAGAAAGCAGGAGTTGCAGTTTTTGCTGATAAAATAGACTTTAAAGCAACAAAGATCAAAAGAAGCAAAGAAGGATATTACATAATGATAAAAGGATCAATGTAACAAGAAGAGCTAATGATCCTAAATATATATGCACCCAATACAGGAATACCCAGATATATAAGACTTATAAAGAGACTTAGACTCCCACACAATAATAGTGGGAGACTTCAACATCAATATTAGACAGATCAATGAGACAGAAAGTTAACAACGATATCCAGGACTTGAACTGAGATCCGGAACAAGTAGACTTAATTAACATTTATAGAACTCCACAAAATATATACTCTTATCAGTACTACATCACACCTACTTACAGGTTTAAATGAAATATTGGTTGGCTACTTGTTAGTTATTTTATTCCCTCATTTTTTTTTCATGTCTCTATTATTAAACACAATTATAGGCATACCCATTTTTAGACTGCATTCTAGCCCGGGCAATAAAGCAACACCCCTGTTCTCTCTCCCTCTTCCTCTTCCTCTTTCTTCCTCTCCTTTATTCTTTTTTTTTTAAAAAAAAAAAAAAAAGAAAAAAAAAAGAGATCAGTACCCATTTCTCTGCATAACTATTGACACATACTTATTGACCACCTGCTCCCTGAAAGAAGCTGTGTTAGACGCTGGGGAGGATACACATATTAGGAAGGTAAATTCAAGAAAAAATATATATATATACAAAAAAATTAACTGGGTGCGGTGATGTGCACCTGTAGTCCCAGTTACTCAGGAGGCTTTGGCAGGGGAATTGCTTGAACCCAGGTGGCAGAGGATGTCGTGAGCCGAGATCATGCCACCGCACTACAGCCTGGGTGACAGAACAAGTCTCCATCTCAAAAAAAAAAAAAGCACAGCAAACTGGGTGGCTTAAATATCAGAAATTATTCTCTCATAGTTCCGGAGGACTAAAGTCCAAAATCAAGGTGTCAGCAGGGTTGGTTCAAGAGGGCTGCAAGGGAAGGATCGATTCTAGGACTCTCTCCTTGGCTGCTAGTAGCCATCTTCTCTCTATGTCTCTTTACCTTGCCTTGCCTTTATTCAAGTCTATGTGTCCAATTTCTCCTTGTAATAAGGACAGCAGCCATACTGGATTAGGGCCCATGCTAATGACCTTGTTTTAATTTGATTACCTCTGTAAGACCCTATCTCCCTATAAAGGCACTCTCTGAAGTGCTGGGGGTTAGGACCTCAGCATAAGAATTTGGGGGTAGGGGGAACAGTTAAACCCATAACACACATCAGAGCCCCTGTGCTCTTTGGAGGCATGCTGATGGTGTGAGATCTCATGAGGAGATGCTGATGTTAGGCTGTAGTAAAGGATCCTGCCCCCATGGTAGTGGTGTTTGGGCCTCGGTTTCTGCTGCCTAGTTGGCAGCTCTCATTGCTTGCACTATAAGACCACTCTTCAGTTTCTGAAAGCTCTTCCACGTATACCCAATACATTTTTTTTTGGTTTAAGGATGCTAAGTACTTTCTTGTGGCTTGCATGTAAGAACCCTGACTGATACTCAGATATGACATTAGAATCGGGACAGGAACTACTTGAACCTAAGTTTTGTGCCTTTCCACATTTGCTTGACCCCATCTGACTGCTAAGCCCTGGCTGCTTGCTCAGTGGGGAGTCCCAGCTTCGCAGTATCACCTCCTCTCTGCAACTATCTGCAGATGCTGCTTCTCTACAGGGTGAGGGCTGAGAGCCAGGCTTAGGCATGGCTGCTACAATGGCCACCTTATGGGAGCTGCAGGGGTTTGTGGCCCAGGCCCTGGCACAGGGCACTGACTCTTCCCAGTGATTGCAGACTCAGATGAACCTTCTTGCCCCCTGGCTGGGGGCCTAGAAGATGGCTGCCTTGCCACTGTTTAAAGGGACAGGTAAATAGCCCACATTGCAGGAGAGTTGAATCTACAGACGACCCACTTTGACCAGAGAGTTAGGAGATAAGCTCCTCTCTCTTCCTCCCCTGTGACAATTTCAAAACGTGGTGGCTCCACTTGGCCTGTCCAGAGAGTCCTGCATGGCTATGACAGGTGTGGTTTCTGCAGCACCCTGGCCAGTCTGGTTCATATCATCCCACATGGACTCCCTTTCCCTTCCCTTCACCCTTCCAACTCTGGGATACAGCCTTACACCTTTAACTTGGCTGCAGGCTCTGATTTCTATGGGAACTCTGAAGGCTAAGAGCCTTATAGGAAGGCTTAGGTTTTGAATGTGGGAAGGGAAGAGAGGAAACCATTTCATCATACCCACATGTCCACAGAGCTCAACTTACCTAACATTCAAACACATAAATTGGCATAGACCAGGAACAGTGAAAAATGAAGCTGGGTATGTTATGAAAATGTCAATTATATCAGAGCCAAACAGAGACCTGAGGCAGTCACCCAAGCTGAGTCAGGACAGAAGCTGGAAAACAAAAGGGCTTTCAGCTGGATGAGCCATTTAATGGCAGCTGTGTAAATGGACACCAGGGCCACATGTGTATATTTAGAGGGATTGGCTTACTCTCCCCATAATGATAGGTTCCTGAGCAGCAGGACAAAAAGAAGTTTTACCACTGTACAGTCATTTACTACTTGAGTGCTCCAGAGAGCTCCACTGTCTCTATTTAGAACCAGCTTGATGCTTACAGTTCAGACTGCATTACCACACCAGAGAAATACTTAGATATACCACTTCCATGCAGCATTTATTTCAGCCCACAAATGATGATGAGTTAGGCTATTCAGGGATATGATAATATATTTATACATTCTTACAGTTTCTTTTTTTAAAATAATTTTTCTAATTTGATTATTATATTTTTGAGACAGAGTCTCACTCTGTCACCCGGGCTGGAGTGCAGTGGTGTAATTTCAGCTAACTGCAACTTCCACCTCCTGGGTTCAAGCAATTCTCCTGCCTCAGTCTCCCAAGTAGCTGGGATTATAGGAGTGCACCATCATGCCCTGCTAATTTTTGTAGTTTTAGAGAGATGGGGATCTCAACATGTTGGCCAGGCTGACCTCAAACAATTCAAATGCCTCAGCCTCCCAAAGCACTGGGATTATAGGCATGAGCCACTGTACCCAGCCTAGTTTCTTTTTAAAATGAGGTTCAACTGGTCTTCTAAAAATATGTAATAAAGACAAAACTGGAGTTTGGGATAACTAAGGACAACAATACGGGAGATTCCAGAAGGAAAAATAGTCTTACATCTGCTAGTCCTCCGGCAAATGATCCTGGGCAAATGACCAGGACTCTCTGAACCTCAGTTTCCTCATCTACAAAGTAGAGAATATAATAACCTCTAACTTGTTCTACAAATTAGGGGAGCTAGCGTGTGGGGAAAGCCTAGCACTGATAGTGCTCATACATGTTAGTTATATTATCTTTATTGATCACTACAAATTATTGCTTCTGAAGAACAGCTTGGCAGTACACAAAAACACACTATCCTGCCTCTCTCTGTTCCTCACATTTCTGAAGCAGAACACAAGCTTCTATGCCCCAAATTGGCTCAAGCCAACTCCTCTCTATTCCTTTTTTACTTTCTTTCTTTCTCTCTCTTTTTTTTTTTTTTTTTTTTTTTTTTTTTTGAGACAGAGTCTCATTCTGTCATCCAGGTTGGAATGCAGTGGCACAATCACAGCTCATGATACAGCGTTAAACTCCTAGTCTCAAGCAATCCTCCTATCTCAGTCTCCTGAGTAGGTGAAACTATAAGGCACATGCCACTATGCCTGTTTTGGTTTATTTTATTATTTTTATTATTATTTATTTTTATTTTTATTTTTTGAGATGGAATCTTGCTCTGTTGCCCAGGCTAGAGTACAGTGACACTCAGCTCACTGCAATCTCCATCTCCTGAGTCCAAGCAGTTCTCCCTGTCTCAGTCTCCTGAGTAGCCAGGATTACAGGTACCCACCACTACACCTGGCTAATTTTCATATTTTTGTTAGAGACAGGATTTTTCCATGTTGGCCACGCTGGTCTCGAACTCCTGACCTCAGGTGATCTATCTGCCTCCACCTCCCAAAGTGCTGGGATTACAGATGTGAGCCACTGCACCTGGCCTCTTTATTTATTTATTTATTTTTAGAGACAGAGTCTGGCTGTGTTGCCTAGGCTGGTTTCAAACTCCTGGCCTCAAGCAATCTTCCTGCCTTGACCTTCCAAAGCACTGAGATTACAGATAGGAGCCACTATGCCTTGTCTAAATCAATTTCTTTTTTCTTTTCTTTCTTTTTTTTTTTTTTTTTGAGAGAGAGTCTCACTCTGTCGCCCAGGCTGGAGTGCAGTGGCATGATCTTAGCTTGTTGCAACCTCTGCCTCCTGGGTTGAAGTGATTCTCCTGGCTCTGCCTCCCAAGTACCTGGGACCACAAGCATGTGCCACCATTCCCAGCTAATTTTTTGTATTTTTAGTAGAGACGGGTTTTCACTGTGTTAGGCAGGATGGTCTTGATCTTTTGACCTCATGATCTGCCCGCCTCGGCCTCCCAAAGTGCTGAGATTATAGGTATGAGCCACCATGTCTGGCCAACCAATTTCTCAATAGGAAGGCATCCACCTATGCCCTGAAGTGGAGATTGGGTCCCTAAGTTTTCCTTGACCAAGGTAGTTTTCAAATTTTTGAGAGCATGGAAATCTCCTGGGCTATGTATGTAGATTTCTAGGCCTCACCCTCAAAAGTCCTGATTTAGTAGGTCTGGAGTTTGGGACTGGTATATCACTGTTTTTCATACATGTACACAGGTGCACACATGGACACACACATGCCATGATTCTGAAGCAGAAGATAATTTGGGCCACATTTTCAGACATATTCCCTGCAGGTCTCACTCATCTAGCCTTATGGTAAGTATATGCAAAAAACCTGAGGTCATGAAAAGCATCTCCAGTTCTTTTCCTCTGGACTGCAGGCATATTTAATTAGCCAGTGGCCACACCGACCTTATTGTAATATTAGCATAGGTGTAATGGCTTACATTTAGAGCATATATAAAGAAGTTATAACGAGGCAGTGCTTCCCAAAGTTGGCTGCATAGTAGATACACTTAGGGAACTTACTGATGCACTGTCCCTCTTCCATCTCTCTGGCCCATGCCCAAATCCAATTAGAAAATGGGAAAAAGATACAAAGAGACATTTTACTGAAGAGGACATACAGATGGCAAATAAGCACATGAACAGATGTTCAACATCACTCATTTTGATGGAAATGTAAACTAAACCACAATGAAGTTTCACCACATACCTACAGAGTGGCTAAAATAAAACATAGTGACAATACCAAATGTTTGCAAGAATGTGGAGAAATTGGATCTCTCATTGCTGGTGGAGATGAAAAATGGTACAGCTACTCTAGAAAAAAGTTTGGTGGCTTCTTTATAAACTAAACATATAATTGACATATGATCCAACAACTGCACTTCTGGCATTTGTGCCAGAGAAATAAAAACATTCATGTTCCCACATAAAAACTTTTTATAAATTTTTGAGATAGGGCCTTGCTCTGTCATCCAGGCTGGAGGGCAGTGGTGTGATTGTGGCTCACTATAGCCTTGACCTTCTGGGCTCAAGCAATCCTCCCACCTCAGTCTCCTGAGTAGCTGGAACCACAGATGTATGCCACCATACCTGGCTAATTTTTTTTTTTTTTTTTTGTAGAGATGGGGTTTGCTATGTTGCCTAAGCTGGACACACAAAAACTTTAATACTTTTTAAAAAACTTGTAATAGCCCCAAGGCGTAGTACATCTATACCAGCAATAAAAAAGAATGAATTATCAATTTATACAACTTAGATGGATCTTAGGTGCATTATGCTGAGTGAAAAAAGCCAATCTCAAAAGGGTACACAACTGTATGACTCCATTTACTTATTTAGAGACAGAGGCTCACTCTGTCACCCAGGCTGGAGTGCAGTGGTGCAATCTCAGCTCACTGTAGCCTCTACCTCTGGGGTTCAAGTGATTCTCATGCCTCAGCCCCCTAAGAAGCTGGAACTACAGGCGCGTGCCACCACACCTGGCTAATTTTGGGTTATTTTTAGTAGACATAGCATTTCGACATGTTGGCCAGGCTGGTTTCACACTCCTGACCTCAAATAATCTACCCATCTTGGCCTCCCAAAGTACTAGAATTACATACGTGAGCCACCGCACCTGGCTGACTCTATTTATTTAACATTCCTGAAATGACAAAATTATCAAGATTAATGTTTGTCAGAAGTTAGGGATAGTAGAGAGAAGGTGGGTGACACCATAAAGGCATGTCTTTGTGATGATGAAATAGTTCTGTATCATAATTGCAATGCTGGTTATATGAATCTACACATGTGATAAAGTGACAGAGAACTATACACACACATTGTATTGAGGTCAATTTCCTGGTGTGAGACGTAGCCATTAGGGAAAACATTGCAACTGCCTTTGGATTATTATTATTTTTTTTAAAGGAAAAGATCCTGATGTCCAGGCCACTCCCAGACCAATGAAATCAGAGTCTCTGAGGGTGAAGTCTACACATCAGTGAGTGGCCCTGGTGATGACTAAGTGCAGCCAAGTTGCAATCTATTATAAGGCAGTTCATAGATGCTGCTGCTGCTGCTACCATTTCATCTGCTGAGTATCATACTCAGTAGAAACAGCTGTCCAAGGTACAGCTCTGAAGGGCTTTGAGTGTTAATGTTGGGTGCATAGTGATGAGGCTTTTTTAAAGTCTTGAAATGGGGTCAACTGATATTACCTAAGGAACATAAGTACCATTCATATTACCTATGAAATGTAAGTACCATTCAGTATATGAGCGTAAGCCCTGGCAATGGGGAGAGCAGTGAGTGAGGGAAGCACATGATGTTAAACTAGGCTAATGGGTTTAATTTATTTTTGTTTTCCTAGATTACTTGGCAAACAGAAAAAGCTCCCTTGGTCTTCTGTTTAAAGTTCATGACAGATTCCCTAAGTGTTTGTAAAACATCTGCCAAACACATTGATGGGCTTTCACACAAAGCTTTTGGAGATACAGACTGATTTCCTTTGGTTACTATAATCGATTTTTTTTTTTTTTGGTTACTACAATTAATTTTATCTCTATAATTTTCTTCTCTATTATCTTATATTAAACAAATAAAAACTGTGACACAAAAATAAAGTGATGATATTTTAGGAAAACATATCTATTTGTTTTTCTATCTTCAGCCAAAACATCTAAGGAATGATAATTAAAATAACAGAAAACCTTTTGCACTGGCTAATTGTTTTCCTCTGTTTTAGCCTTCATTTCTTTTTTGCTGTTTTATTGCCAGAGCTTCATATATTTTCAGGGATTCATGTGCATAATGGTTTTAAATGTTTTCCAAAATGAACTTCTCCAGCTGAATCCAGAGAAGAAAGCTTTGTTAATGGTAACAATTCATTTAAGACGAATACAAAGCTTTCTGGATGATTGTTGGTGATGTCACATGAACTATTAGGTTGGTGCAAAAGTAATTGTGGTTTTGCCATTTAAAAGCAATTATTTCTGCACTAACATAATACCAAAACATCTAACGTCAAACTATGGTCCATTTCTATTATGTTTCCCAAGGCAATTAAATTGGTATATAATACCAATTTTTCATAGATTTTCAGTTTATAATATGTAGTGAAGTTAAATAATTATCTAGGATAGCAACGCTAATTATGATATTACTTAAATATTTATGAAAAGTATAGTGAAAGGATAGTGAAAGATGAGATTCCAAATCTCACAGCTGGAGGCCTATATTTTGATCTTTATATAAGATTTAATGAAATTCATAGTGATATTTCTGGCCATTTTTTAAAATACATAAACAAGTAGGAGTTCAAAATCTAGAAGTGAGGGTCTATTAAATTATTTGATATAAAAGGGGTCTCTGTACTTCATAATAATTAGTCATAACAAATGCTATGGGCATTTATTGAGCATCTGTGTGTAGATATGTTATAGCAGATACTTTCTGTTAACCTGATATTAATGCATGTCTTTATACCCAACCCTCCAAGGGATACTGTGGGAAGTAGAAAAGTTCCTCTTCAAAGTTTACTTTCTTAAGAAAAATCATAAGTGTTAAAAATAATACTTTGTTTTAAATACTTTCTTTAAAGCCTTATTGCTTTTTGTTAGTAGCTCTTTGTTAAGTTCTATCCTATGTGGCTGCTAGACATGCTTACAGGCATGCAGTACATTCTATGTCCTCGTACTTTAACCAAGTTATCTGTGCTGTACATGCTCACAGGCATGTCCCAGCATGCAGCCTATCCCCCTTCTTTATTTGGACTTCCTTTTTGTTCTCCATTGCTTTTACCCGTTTAGAAAAGTTTTAAGTTGTTAGCCAATTGGGTTTTAGTTTAGATTGTGAGGTGTGCCTCCAACCAATGGAGATCAGGCACAGCAGTAAGGACAACCCCAAATGCATAAGGGATAAATATGCCTGCTTTTCCTTTGTTTGTTGTACTTTCATGGCAAGATTGCTAACAAGGGTACCCTTTCTGTAGGAAGTAAAAAAAAATTGCTTTGCTGAGAGATCCTTTGTCCCAATACTGACTTTTCTTTGCAGCACTGAAAATTTACATATAACAAATACTATACAAATGCTTTAACATCAGGCATTTGTTGAAAAATAGCAGAGATTTTAAAGAATGGCACTGAGAAAGTCTTGTCACATTTTTATGGAAATCCATTCTGGAAACATTTCTTTCCATTATATGTCTTGTCTATTCATATTGAAAGCCCTTTATCACAGCCTCAATTTGTGTTAGTATTTTAACATTAAAGAGGAACTTAGCCAGTGCAATGACAATATGATAAAAACATAAAATGATATAACAATGATTCTTCTTGCTTATCACTCATCTTATCTCATTAAGCCACTTATCCCAAAAGAAGCTCGAGATTTCTTAGGAACAAGATAGAATTCTTACGACTCAGGCTTTCTGAGCCAGTGGCAGGAACGTTGCTCCCAAAGAGGCTGTGTATGTAGGTGCTGAAAGGATTATCTCTCCATGAGGGATAAGAAGGGCAGCTGAAAATAAATTCAGAATTCTGCCTCTGTTGTAGGAAAACTCTCCATTCTCTTCCCCACCTTTTCTCAGGACCTGCTCACATAACTGTAGTTAACCTATATGTGTAAGTGTGATTAAATAGACTGACATAGCCTGGCAGTCTTTTCTGTGCTATGCACCCAAGATCATAGCCCTTGGGCCTGAAGCATTGGCGGTGGGCTCTGGCTCTGTGTGTGGCACAGGCCAGTCTGGCCTGCCTGCTGCTTACTCAGTAGTTGTGCCCAAGGAGAAGCAAGCCATGATTGTCAGGCAGGTTGCTGCACTCTGAGCACAGAAATATCAAGGGTACGTAATTACTACTAATGCAAAAATAGAAAAGCTGCTACAGTTAAGAAGCAGCAAAGCAATGTTTTTCTTATTTCTGGAGAGACTGAAAATTTCTGTGCCCCCAAAATTGCTATGCTGAAATTCTCACCCCTGAGGTAGTGATATTAGGAGGTGAGGCCTCTGGGAGATGATTAAGTCTGGAGGGTGAGACTCTCATGAATGGGATTTGTGCCCTTGTCAAAGAGGTCCCTGAGAGCTGCCTAGCTCCTTCCACTAAATAGAAAGTGGGCTCTCACCACACACTGAATGTGCCTTGACCTTGGCTTTTTACCTCCATAACTGTGAGAAATAAATTTCTTTTGTTTACAAGCCACATAATTTATGGCATTTCATTATAGCCACCCAAATGGACTAAGACAACAAATAAAAGAGTGGTAAACAGATATGCATTCAACTGTCTACTCTGTCTACTCAAGAACTAAGCCTTCTTGGTTAAAGGGAATCACAAACTTTAGGTAGTCATCTAAAGAAATGTGGTAAAATTCCACTGAAATGAGTACTGCTTCAGGATATGATATAATAAAGTATAATTCTATACTGGACAGTGAAGTTACTGGTTGGTAAAGTTTGTCTTCTCCTCATCTTTCTCATCCTATGTGCCCAGAGCCAGCAGTGTCCATGAAATAGGCAGAATTTCAGGGAAAGGAGAATTTGCCCATCTGTGACTGGTACACAACATGTCCATTTACCAAATCTCTGCTAGGTAGGTATTGATATTCAACTAATAACAACAATAATAGCTAACACTCACATGATAATATGTGGTAGGTACCAGTCTAAGTACTTTCATTATATTACTTTTAATAATCATTACATCCTATGAGGTAGGTACTATTAATTATGTTCTGTTAACAGAGGAGAAAACAGAGGCACAGTTAGCACCACTAAGTGACGAACTCTGGATTTTTACCCAGATATCCTAGCTGCAGAGTCCTACCTCGACTATGCTATACTGCCTTTTAGATGGAAAGGTAAATAAGGTACCACTTCTGCCCTTGAAGTGCCCTGGTCCAGTAGGGGAAACAGTCATTTATTCATTTGTTCCTTCCTTTCTTACTTCAATGTTCATTAAGCACCTGCTCTATGTCAATAGCTTGGTATATCCCTCACCCCCATAGAGCTTACCAACATACAAGCTGTCATAAAATGTGGCAAATGCAAGACAGAGACATGTACAGAGTATTTATTATGGGACCCCCAACTAGTGGCAATTAACATAGTCTTAGGGGTTAGGGAGAGCTTCCTAAATAAAGTGATACATGTGTTTTGTTTTGTTTTTGAGACAGAGTTTTGCTCTGTCACCTAGGCTGGAGTGCAGTGACGCTATCTTGGCTCACTGCAACTTCTGACTCACAAGTTCAAGCAACTCTAGTGCCTTAGTCTCCTGAGTAGTTGGGATTACGATCATACACCATGAGGCCCAGCTAATTTTTGTATTTTTAGTAGAGATGGGGTTTCATCGCATTGGCTAGGCTGGCCTGGAATTCCTGGCCTCAGGTGATTTGCCCACCTTGGACTCCCAGAGTCCTCGGATTACAGGCAAGAGCTACCACACCTGGCCTTGAGCTTCTTTTCTAAGAATGAATTACACATCTCCTGTTTAAAATAACACAACTCCTGGGAGACTTACTATTAAGTTGGATTCATTATTTTCTAAACATTTGGGTGAAGTTTCCTTTCCTGATGAGCAGATTCTGATGAATAGCGGTGAGAAAGGAACATTGTTGGTGTTGGGCAGCTGGGGCCAGTAGAGAGGGGTCCCCCTAGATGGGGGAAGGTGGTGGAAGCTTCTGAAGGGCAGGCTTGCCTTGCTTCCCAATTCCCCTTTTCTTTATATTCCCAGGCCCAATGCTGGATAGATCCATTCAGGCTCAACTGCCCTGAGAATGGCTGAAGCTCCACAATGACTATGTTCCTTGCTCTTATATTCTTGATCAATGTCTTAGTTCCTCACGGAGAAAAACTGCTGTTTTAAATCTGTACGTGCTCATTTTAAAACTAATTTTAATACTATGTTTTGGGTCTGTAGTTATCCTTTTGAAATCCTTTTGGGTTTTTAGAATTCTGTTTTATCGCAAAAGTTGCTTCTGAAATCATTTGTATGTAATTTCAAGCCGTCTGTGGGTTGGGGATTTAGGCTGCCAGGAGGACTTCTATTTCATGAAGAGAAATCACGAGAGCTAAGTAATCTGTGTGTGATCCTTCTTCCAAGAGAGGATGGAAAAGGTGTTTGCTCCCTTACACAAAGACAGCATGTGGGTTGTTCTGTGGGATTTACGTTCTTTGCATTCTTAAAGGAGATCCAAACAGACCTTTATAGAGCAGGAGGATCTGATAGAAAGTTAGATAGTGTTTAAGTACAAGAAAAGAAAAGGAAGCAAGGTAAAGGGATACAGATGAATGGCGTGTAGTTTTTGGTGGTGTAGCCAAGGAAGCGGTTTCTAAGAAGGTGACCTTTACACAGAGTCCTGTGTGAAGTGAGAGAGCAAGTCACTGTCAAGATGAGGGGGAGGGGAGAGACCCAAACAGACACTGGATGTGGGCAGTGCTGGCTCCGGAGTTTGGCTGTGCAGCTTGAGGGGAGTCACTATTAGAGGAAGGCACATTCTGTGTAGCTTTGCCTGAAGAGAGAAGCTGTTTTCTCTCAGAGGTGGAGCATATTAGCTGGTTGCCATGACTTCTTCATTGTGCAACAGCTTCCAGCAACCAGGCAACTACTTGTGAATAATGCCTGCAATAGGCAGTAAAGCATGGTAGGATCAGAGGAGGGCTTGGGGCCAGCTTCCCCTTCCCTGAACCGGGGTAAGGGCTAGCTTTGGTGAGGGTCAAAGGCAAGAACCACGCCAGGGTAATGTAAATGGTGATGTGTTAGGCCCCAGGAGGTGTTATTATGCCAGTGGTTTCAACCACGCCCTGTACCAGGCAACCAGCCATGAAGACAACTGGCAAGGTCAAAAGCAGCTGATTATTCGGAGGCCCTGGACTGCATCCCTCCTCTGAGGCAAGGAGACAATTTAGAACTGCGAAGGACACATGAGTATTTGAGAATACCTTTTCTCCCTGGTCACACACCTCACATGCTATTCTACCTGGCAACTCCTTTCATTCTCCCACTACTCTTACCTGGAACACCCACTCTTTTTTGCCAGCTGGGAATGCTGTGAGTGTGTGTGTACACAGCCTGCTCAATTCTCATACTGTTTCCTTCCCTTTCTCCTGGTGGGGCTCTGCTAGTGTAATGAGCGATGCACACACAGCAGTCAGGATGAAGCACCTACACCACACAAGGGCATGCAGCTTAGCTTAGCAAGGCTCCTCACTGTGATGCTCAATGTGGTCCTGAGTCTGGGTGATCTACGTGTCCAGATAGCCCTCCCAATCTAACTAAAATAATATCTAAGAGTCCTTTAACTCAGAGCTTTGTAGAAATTAGAAAGATTTTGTTGGAAATGATGCTTAGAAATGAAAGCTATATATATTTACTATAAAGATATGTGTATAAAACCAAATCCAGAAGGAGTTTCAGTAGTCATCTTATACATTTCCAGGTATTTCTCACTAGGGAGCTGGAAAGGACTCTTCCCTGGACACAGCTAAGATGAGGGCTTCTTAATCCTGGCAGTTCATTAGAATCATCTGGGCTGCTTCAAAAATCATGAATGCCCAGTCCCACCTGAGATCAGCTCTCTTGGGCAGGGGTACACACACCTGTATTGAAAACGACTCTCAGATGCTTCTGCTGCAAGGGCAGGTGAGAACCCCTGGACGAGATGAGCCAACCAGGCTGTGAAATGAAGAGTGGGTAATGCAGCTTTTGGCACCTGAAACATGGAAACAGAAGAAAAAAATTAAATAGCATCCACAAGCTTTATTCTCTATCCCTTGGCCCACCTAAATGTTAATTATGTGAGTCAGTACCACTCAAAACCTATTTAAAACTATAAGCCCTCAGTTTCCTCAGCAGCCACTGTCACACTGCCCATTGACACTTTGCTGGCTCTTCTCAAGCCTTCACCCCCAGATAAACTTAACTCCTAATTCACTAGGAAAATAGAAGCCTACAAGTTCCCCACCTGTACACAATGCCATCTCTCTCTACCTACAGTCACCTCCTCGCCTTCCATGAGTCCTCCAAGTCCATTTCCTGCCTCCTCATCTCTTCACTAACTAGGCTACTTTCTCTCTTCTCTTCCTTTTTAGCGTCTACCTATACACTATGTCTATCCCAGCATACAAAACATTATATTCTGCCTTCTTAAAACAAAACAAAGCAATCCATCACAGTCACAGGTCCTCCAAGATCTTTCCCCTTTTCTGACTTCTGGCCCCATCACTCCACTGAAATATACCAAGTGCCAGTTTCTTGCTAAATCCAGTGCTTCACAGCAGCTAGCAGGGATCAGCACTTACCCCAAAGACCTGGCTCCTGCCCGGCCCGGCAGCATCATCACCTTACACGCGCTTGCCCCCTTGCAGCTGTTTTCTGCTCATGCTACCCGAAGTTCTCTTCAGCTTCCCTAAGCCACGCCTCTTTCCTGTCTGTGCCTTTGCTTGTGCTCTTCCCCCTGCCTGTAATGCTCCTTCCCACATTCTTCATTCCTGAATTACACATGTTTTGGCTCAGGTGTCTCCCTATTCTCTTTGGCGAGAAAGAGTTACTTCTAATTGAGATGAGAGCGAAAAAACGGCTTCCGCTATTGGGCAGCACCATTTCCTCCCTGACGCTTCCTGTGCAACACCAATAGATGTTCTCCAGCTGTAGCTGCTCAGGAGGTTCCTGCTGCTTGGCATTCTACTAGATAGGCTATGTTGGTCCTTAAGTGTAGATTCTGTTAGATGTGGAAGCTAGCAATAGGATCATTTTCTAGGGACGCCTACCTGAAATGGAGTGAAATGTGAAGTTCTATTTAATGCAAGTCCTTGTTCCTATACTACCATATTTCTCATATTTGCCTGCTTATGAAAATCACCTGGTGTTTTTATTGAAAAGGCACTGCGCTCCAGCCTGGGAAACAGAGGGCGACTCCATCTCAGAAAAGAATGAAAGAAAGAAAGAGAGAGAGAAAAAGAGAAAGAAGAAAGAAAAGAAAAGAAAATGCAGATTTCTAGGCCCACCCCTACTAGGGGAATCAGAATCTCCAGGGCAAGGTCTCATCCTTATACATCACATGTGTTTTGAGACCTTATTATCTCCTGGGAGGTTGGTCTGTGAGTTATGGCTGGCAAAGCCAATCACCTGTTGAAAGAGAAACACTGTGCTGGCTAAACTAGAGAAACTGGGGCAGCTGAACAACATCTGAGATCAAGGCAAAACAAAATGCTTAGTAAATCTTCCCATCATGAGTGAGTTCTTGGCTGGCTCTCCTCATTTTTTTCAGAGTGGGATTTCTTCAAATGAAATATTAGCATTTTGCACAAGGTACACAGGGTAAGGGAGAGGAGAGTTTTGTGGTCCTGGTAGCACTCTTCTATCTCCCAGTGCTGCCATGGAATCCCAACACTGTGGCTCAAGTTCCAGGACATGTGGTTGAGTGGGGTCATTTACCTTCAGAGAGACTGAGCATAGGGCTCCATCTCCAGGTCACTGAAATTTTACGATGTAGCCATGGATATCTCCCTCATTGCTTCGTTATTGCTCAGCGACCCTAATGACATCTTGATGAAAAGGCAGGATTTTAAGTATGTAGTTTCTCTTGTCCCTACCAAGTGAAACCATATGGCCCTCAGCCACCAGGGATAGAATATAGTTTGGAGGTTAAAGCAGGATTCATGTATCCAAGTTGGGGTCAAGAAACGGAAGCTGAAGTAAAGAAGGGAGATGGTAGCCTCGTTTTTAGGGACATCTGCATACAGCAAACTGTCATTAAAGCACCAGACTTATCCTGGTCAGTGCTTCTCTCAGAGGGACCCAGGCCATCAGTCTTCCTCGAACTCCTGGGATTAAAGGTGGGAGCCACTGCACCTGGTCTTGGGGCACTCTTTATTTCCAACTTAAAACATTACATGTATATGTCACATATTAATAATATAAAATATGACCAGGTGTGGTGGCTCACACCTGTAATCCCTGCACTTTGGAAGGCTGAAGCGGGAGGATCACCTGAGGTCAGGAATTTGAGACCAGTCTGGCCAACATGGCAAAACTTTGTCTCTACTAGAAAAACAAAAATTAGCTAGGCATGTTGGCATGTGCCTATAATCCCAGCTACTCAGTAGGCTGAGGCAGGAAATTTGCTTGAACCCAGGAGGCTGAGTTTGCAGTGAGATGAGATCGTGCCACTGCAATCCCACCTGGGCAACAAGAGTGAAACTCCATCTCACACACACACACACACACACACACACACACACACACACACACACACATTACATATAGTAAACAATGCTATATGAACACTCTTATGGTTTCATTGTTACTCATATCTTTTTTTTTTTTTTTTTTTTTGAGACAGAGTCTCACTCTGTCACTCAGGCTGGAATGCACTCATGCGATCTTGGCTCACTGCAACCTCTGCCTCCTGGGTTCAAGCAGTTCTCCCTGCCTTAGCCTCCCAAGTAACTGGGATTACAGGCACAGGCCACCATGCACAGCTAATTTTTGTATTGTTAGTGGAGACAGGTTTTCGCCATGTTGGCCAGGGTAGTCTTGAACTCCTGACCTCAGGTGATCCTCCTGCCTCAGCATCCCAAACTGCTGGGATTAGAAGCATGAGCCACCACACCTGGCCTGTATTTTTCTTAATTAATTAAGACAAATTCTTAGAAGTAGAATGCATATTTTATTTGATTTTTTTCCTTTGACGTTTTTTTTCCTTCGACTTTTAATTTAAATTCCAGGGTACATGTGCAGCATATGTATTTTGTATGAACTTACTTATCATCAATTATGTCTCTGTTTAAAGGTCACTTCTTCAGAGAAGGCATTTCTGATTACCAACTCTAAAATTGCCAGTCTCTATTATATTTTTCCTCTTAATTTCTTCATAGCAATCATTGCTACATGAACTTATATTCTTATTTCTTTTCTTCTCTGTCCCCATTACAATTTAAGCTCTACGAGAACAACTTTGTCTTGTTCAGTGCTTGAATACCTAGAATTGGCTCTAGAATATAACAGATGCCAAATTTGTTAGGTAAATCAATGAACTAAAGCACTAAATGGAAAAATGCAATAAATCACAATAAGAAAAAAACCAAATTAATCTTCTTATCAAAACCTATTGGCTTGAGTTTTTAAAAAATAGTCATTTATTTAGAATATACAGCAGCTCCCACCAAAAACCCTTGTGTAGTGCATAAGCATATGATGCTGCACACAGCTGGACTGATCAAAATGCCAAAAAAAAAATAGATTTTTCTTTCACATCTTTCATAGCTGATGCCTAGCCCTTTCTGTTGCCCTTTTAGGGAAAGGAAGTTGTTATTGATGTTTTGTATAACAATTACATTACATGTAAATCAGTAATTCCAGTTATAAGAATCAGTACAAAAAGATTCTTTGCTAAATGTCAGTACCTTACAAACAATGAAGTTAACTGCAGTACAATATGTATTTGAATAATTACAATGAATTAAAATGTTTATAAAGTATGACTATAATTTCATTAGAAAAATGTTCATATTATTAAAAATGTAAATTCCTGCATAGAGTATGAGAATCAACTATGTTTTAAAATAAAATTTAAAATTTCCAACACATGCTTCTTTGATTAATATAAACAGTGGATACTGTTTTAATAAAAGATGTAGTTAACAATCTCAACCACTAGATGGAAGTGTTTCAGGGTAATAAAAACTGCCCTATGAAAAGCATCCTACAGTCAAGACATTTTTTCCTTAAAGGAAGTTTTCAGGCCTGAACATGTATTATGTGTGTATTCCTTAGTTTATACTTTTTCTTTCACATCTAAATTGTGGTCTTATTGTAATTATTATTGACTTTCTTTGATGTATGTTTTGTGAATTATATAGGTTTTTTTATTTTTCTAATTTAGGAGAGGTCAGTGTTTTTCAAATGTTAACAAAGTATTATAAAATGATCCTGTTATAATACTTAGGGCTTAAAAACAATTTTCTAGTTTAAATTTTAAATTCTGGTAGAAACAGAAGGAGATAATGTCTGAATTATTTATATTACCTATTTCTAAACAAATTGATATTTCTTACCTTTTTCTGTAATGTATATGAATATCTCATTTACTATAATAAAATGTTTTCTGATATACATACATAAATATAATAGTAGTACTAATACCTGTGAAGAGCCATAAAGATAAAAATAAGTTCAAATATGTAAATACTTTAGAACAGTACTTGTCGTATGCAAAATGCTAATTACACATCATGGCATATTATTTAAACATTTTTATAAAGCTGTCAACTGAGAAAGTGTAGTTATAGTCATGTTGGCAATCCTACAGTAAAGGATAAGGCTCTATCTGAAACAGGCTTTTTACTTTGCCAAGAAAGGGCACCAGATGAAATCTGAGTTGACATATATTGTAAATAAAACCTTAATTTCAAAATTGAGCTGAGCTTTAACTTTAGTACATAAAAATGTACTTCTGCGTAATTGGCTACCACCCATATAATACCCTCAACATCTAGTGGGCACCGACATCACCTGAAGGGCTTGTTAAGACAGATTGGTGGGCCTCAGCCCCAGAGCTGTTAGTTCCGTAGATCTGAGGTGGGGCCCAAGACTTTGCAAGTTAAAAAAAAAAAAAAAAATTGCTGCTGATCTAGGTATCACACCTTGAGAAACACTGATCTACTACAGTGCATGGATTTGAAAATAATCGGTTAAACTAAAGAAAATTTAAAAAGAATGAAAATAACTCTTAAATATAAGGATGTTCCATTAATTATCTGAATACTTTTTTTAAAGAACTAGCAAATTAACTTTCAGAATAAAAAAGTTATGGCATGTTTCCTTCAAGATTTATGAACTAAAATCCACAACACAGTAATATAAATTTTTAATGATTTTAATATCTGGCAGATCAATTCTCTTTTTTATCCCAAGTAACACTGGTCTAGGAAAATTTGCTCAGCATTCTACTTTATTCAATTTTTTAATAAATAGAGCCAACAACAACAACAAAAAAACTAATTTTGAAAGACTCTTGTTGAAAAACTTCTTTGGAATCTATTTTGTCTCTGTGGAAGGCAATCTTGCATTTGCTCATGATTCTTTCCAAGTTTGGGCTGGCAGTCCCTTCGCAATGGGATAAGCAACGCAGGACTTTCTAAAATCCTTCGATGACTCAATTCCCACCCTACTTCTATCCGCTATTTCTTTATCTCTCCAGCAGCTTTGAAGTGCTTACCTAGAGCTGATTACTATAAACCCTTTCTAAACTATCTTACTTCCCAGGATACTGCACACTTTTCTGTTTTACAAATCTTTAGGATGCTTTTGAGTGAATGGCGACACCTAGTGTTTCTAGTAAAATGAACACCCAAATTACTGCACAGAATGTACCAATACTGAACTATGTTAGAGTTACATGATCCAAATTACTAATGTTAGTACTTCATTCTGAAAGTATAACTTATCTAAGGGATGATATTCCTCATTCCCAGGTTTTGTCATGATGTTAGAAAAATTCCCAACCTAGACTGTAGCTGTGGCAGGTTCAAATCGGAGACGTAATTCCAGTGGCATAGCATAGCAGTAAAATTAAAATCTAAAGAGAACACTCACACTGTGAGTCTCAACAGAATTAGTCAAAATGAAAAATGATGCTAATATATAAGGTTGGAATGGAAAATATGAACCTGTTTGTTTATAACTCCTGCCGGTAATACAAATTGGTAAAATAATTAAGAAGAGCAATTCTACCATATGTATCAAAATGTATAAGAAGTTCCAAAAGATACTCTAGAAAAATAATTTAGAAAACTCTATTTCTTATATTCCTATAATTTACATTAAATTGTAGAGAAAATAATCCATATTGTTCATGTTTTACATGGCTATTTTCGAATAAAGCCTCTTATGAAGATAGCATTTTATAATAACAGAATGTCAGAACAAAAAGACCCATGGAGCTCATCTAGTCCAGGAGTCAATACGCTGATGTATAAGCCTTGCATTTATGTGCATGTGTGTATTGTCTGTGAGAAATCTATAACACCCTTTGTCATACGTCATGGTGCCTACATGCACAATTTAGCAGTTAGCACAGAGCTTTTAGGAATTCTCTGAAGCCCAGATTATTCATCACCCTCAGAAACAACTGGTCTAGGCAACTCCGCGTGTAATTCAAGAGGAAACTGAGATCTAAAACAAGTAAGTTTCCCAAACATACTTTGCTAGTTACAGCATATACCACACAAACTAGCCCTAGTTCTGTACATTCTAGCTACCAGTTTCCTATCTATATTTATCTCTATCTTTATATACATAGGTTTTTAAAACATAAAACCCCTGTAATACGTTTTGATGTTTGCACTCTTACATTTGTCATTAAGGATTAGAATTCCTTGGTAGAATAAGAGGATATCAAGTTTAGTACTGTTACTTTATCAAAAGAGTCCAGGGAAAGGGATTTGCACAAGGCCATATTGCTTACCTACATCGAGGAAAGCCAAAAGGTAGCCTCTGATGTTTTAGGTAGATGTTTGCCATTGGTATTTCAGCGATCAAAGTCTGGCTGAATGAGCTGGTATGCCCCTAAAAATTCAGTTTTTATCTGTAACAGTATCTAACTTTTAGGCCTGTGGAAAGGAATGAATGAGAAAATCATAACTAAAATAACAAGAACAGAAATATATTCTTACCTAAAGGTTGTTGAAACAAATATAAACACATGTACCATATAATTATTATTGTATTAATGTGGGTTCTACAGAGAAACAGAAACAATAGCATACACATACACTTGCATGGTCTATCTATCTATCTATTTATCTATCTGTAGATTTACTACAAATAATTGACTGCCATAATTACAGAGGCTGAGAAGATCTGCAGTCAGCAAGCTGGAGAACCTGGAAGCCCAATGCTATGTATAGTTCAACTTTGAGTCCAAAGCCCTGAGAATCAGGAGAGCCAATGGTATAAGTTTCAGTCTGGGTATGAGTCTGAAAACAGGAAAAGACCAATGTCTTAGCTGGAAGTCAGAGAAAGGGACTTCTTTGTTACTCAGCCTTTTATTCTTTTCAGGTCTTTAATGGATTGGATGAGGCCCACCCACATAGGGGAAGGAATCTGCTCTACCCAGTCTGTGGATTCAAATGCTAATCTCATTCAGAAACACCTCACAGACACACCCAGAAATATTGCTTAACCAAACATTTGGGTATCCTCTGGCCCAGTCGAGTTGACATATAAAGTTAACCATGACAATTACTATATGTGAAAACAAGCAAGATACTTATATGACTATCAAAATGAAAACATAAAGGAAAACAGGTTTTCCTTTTCTTTTTATTTTTTTGAGACAGAATTTTACTTTGTCACCCTTGCTGGACTGTAGTAGTACCTTTTTGGCTCACTGCAAACTCCTCCAGGGCTCATGCAATCCTCCTGCCTCAGCCTCTCAAATAGCTGGGACAACAGGTGTGTACTACCACACATGGCTAATTTTTTTTTTTTTTTGGTAAAGATAGAGTTTCATCATGTTGCCCAGGCTGGCCTCGAACTCTTGAGCTCAAGTGTTTTTCCCACCTCAGTCTTCCAAAGTTCTGTGATTACAGGCATGAGCCCCTGTACCCAGCCAGGAAAACAGCTTTTGAGTAGGAACTGTTAGATTTTAACTCCACCAGAGGGCTCACATCTTTCTCATACTTTGTTACCGTAAATAAAGCTTCTCTAATAGCCACTGCCATTTCTTAAATACTCACTGAAATAATCGTGTCATAAATCATCACTGTTTGCAGGCTTTCCATAAGAAAAAGTCTTGGAGTCATAATAATTTGAACAAGTTTCAGAGAATCCTGTGGATTGACTTTGAGTGTAATGCTGGGCTTCCCTTGGATGAGTAATTATCTGTCTTCAATACAAGAATCTTAACCTCCTTTAAGAATTCATTGCAGGTCCCTTTTATTTTCTTCAGGACTCTGGGCAGATGGCCATAGCGTTCATGATCCTACCCGTTAAAAGTATATATTTGTCATTATTCTTTTTCCTTACAAAATTCTTACTTTCTCTGCTAGCCTTGGTGAAATCAGAGGACACATACAAAGCGACTAATTGCTTGCACAGCTCCCCATTGTATAGTTAAGTTCTTGGAAAACACATTATACTGGAATCCTGCAGATGGTTGGACACATGGTATCTAAAATGTTATTTATACTTTGTAAATAGTCACTATGACTACAAGATTACCCTTGCCTAAATAATTAAAATTGTGGATTCTGTATCAAAGTCCATGATCATTGTTCTCACACTGCATTCACTGCAGTAAGAAATTAACAGTCACAGCCGGGCACGGTGGCTCACACCTGTAATCCTAGCACTTTGGGAGGCCGAGGCGGGTGGATCACGAGGTCAAGAGATTGAGAGCATCCTGGTCAACATGGTGAAACCCCGTGTCTACTAAAAATACAAAAAATTAGCTGGGCATGGTGGCGCGGTCTGTAGTCCCAGCTACTCGGGAGGCTGAGGCAGGAGAATTGCCTGAACCCAGGAGGCGGAGTTTGCGGTGAGCCGAGATCATGCCATTGCACTCCAGCGTGGGTAAAAAGAGCGAAACTCTGTCTAAAAAAAAAAAAAAAAAAAAAAAAAAAGAATTTAACAGTCACTTCATTTCCTGCTTGTCAACAACTAAAATATGTGTATAAACATCACTGTGTGAGATTAATAGTGACAGGGTGATAATAATCAATGATAAAATGTATCAACTTTCTTTTTCTCAAAGTGTATCTTAGTGGTTTAAATTCTAAATCACTTCTAAATTCTAAACTTTAGAGGATGAATTTTAAAGTCAGTAAAGCTGATGGAAAAATGGCAATTCACTTTATATGCCAACTCTGATCACTTGGTAATGGTTGCCTGCAGTGTTCTTGAGAAGAAAGGCACATCGAGGTAGGACAACAGGGAGTGCCACAGTGGATTAGTGAAGTTTGCCCTGTACATAGGGATAGAGAGTTACAGCACATGCACAGTGTATTTGCATTTCCTGGGTTTGTAGTTATGAGTTTTAGATTTTAAGAGTCAGAGATCCCTGGGATTGATTCTTGGCATCACCACTTATTAGCTAAATAGCTAAGTGACCTTGAGTAAGTTATTTAATCTCTCAGAGTCTCAGCTGCACTCAGTTCCAGTTCCATCAACTGCAAATTGAGAAAAGTAGTATTCTCCCTCTCTCTCTCTCTCTCTCTCAATGGTTATGATTTTAAATGTATGTAAATGGCACCTAACATAAAGCTGAGTATCTAAAAATGTTAGATGGTACTATTACTACTGTTACTAATTATATTAACAAATAACATTTCTTCAGGTTCATCATGCACTGAAGAAGTAACTGGTCAGCAGAGACATTAAGAACACACAGCAGTCTCATCTATCGTCCCAGTCTTGCAGAAGTCATTCTTTTCAAGCAAGTCCAAAACAAAGTGCCTAAAATGTAAGCTTTGCAGGAGTCAGCTGTGGGACAGTGAACAGTATGACAGCCTTTGGAACATTCTGGGTTGGGGAAACCTAGGCTCTACTGTTTAACTCAATATCATACAGCTGGGCTTCAAATATTAGGTTGGTGCACAAGTAATTGCGGTTTTTATCATTAGAAGTAATAGCAAAAACCACAATTAATTTTGCACCAACCTAATATTTTCCTATTTTCCACTAAAGTGTTATAACATTTATGCAAACAAAAGCAATTTATAAATTCCAAAGTACAATACATATGAAGAAATATAGACATTTCAATGCCATTAAAAATTCAGAAAGCTCAGAAAATAACATACACCATTTACCTATTACCTGAGACTATCAATGTCAATAATTTATCAGATTTGTTTCACATTATAGTATGACTTATTTAAAGTGGAGGATGGATTAGAGATTGCTGTGTGTTCTTAAATAAGTAATGCCTTATGTTGGAATCTCTTAGCTTCAAAGGTGAAGAATTTATGCTTTTAAGAATTTCCAGAAACTATTTTTTAAATCTAGAATTCAGAACAGATTTGAAAGTTGATGATTGTAGTGTTTGCTGAAATTGTGGGGTCATTCAAGTTGATTGGGAATGGCCAAACGACTGCAGACTAACTTGTAAGTCTCATGGCAAAAAGTCATTCAGTCTCTGAGCAGTTGACCTAAACCCTAGATGGGTAATAATTTTGCTGGGCTCAGCCATATGGAAGGAGGGATCTAAGAGCAAAGTCAGTCTTGGAGTCCAATAAAGTCAGCTTCTGATGGGGGGGGGGAGACAGAGAGAGAGAGAGAGAGAATGAATTATGACTAACTTTGTTTAACCAAGACAACTTGTCTCCAATTCCTCTAATGCACAGTGAAATTTATATGACTCCTTTAACACTTTGGTGTGTAAAATAATACATCAATTAGAAAGGACTGGAATATTCTTTTTGCTCACAGCTGCTTTTCTCTGATTTTTGTCAAATGAAGCTGCATATTGCAGCTGCCATGTTCTTCTACCTGTTTTTTTTTTTTTTCTCTCTATTTGCCGATAGCAGAAGGAAGTTTAAGTCTATGCATATCATTATGATGAGTTATTTCAGGTAGGAAATCAGTATTGGAAGAAAGAAAAAAAGACTGTGACTTTTGGTGCCAAAAATAAGCATCTATCACTTCAAATTTTATAAGAGAAGCCAAAGTCATGCCACAAAACTTGGGGTAAGCACATGAGATTGCTAGGCTGAATGTGCAACCTCATTATGCAGTGTTCCTTCTGATGAAACATCTGACTTGGATGCTTTCCCTCTTGCCAGAAAACTCTTTTTTGACTTTTCTTCTTTAAAAGAAAAGAACCTCTGTAATGCTAACTCTATTTCTTTTCCAACAATCACCCTTTAAATCAATGTATTAGAGCAGTAGCTTCATTCCTGTGACTTCCTGTCACTATTTCTCAAAGAAGCCTCCCTGGATCCTAGCACCCTACTTTGTTAAGTTTGTTCCTTTGGGGATGGATGGGGGGATAGGTGGAGGAACAAAAGTTTTCTATGGTCAAAGGAATGAGAAAGTACAATAAAACTAAGTCCCTTCTTAGAGAGTCAAAATACATGTTAAAAACAGTGAGAACATAGAATGGAAGTTTGTTTAAACAAGTTTCACAGACTTGTTTGCTCTTAGAATTTTTTTTGTTTGTTTTTCACAGAACCTTTATTAATATCATGTGGGGCATTTCAAGAATACAGTTTGGCAAATAGTGGCATCAATCTTTTTTTCTTCAACTCTTATATTACTCACTGTATCTACTTATATTTATTTTGGTGTTTAAAACCATTCATTTCATAATCTCTAACCTGTAGTTAGTAAGCAGTCTAGTTCTCCCCAGAGAAGGAGGAAATTATGTTCTATTGTTTATGTTTGAATTCATTATCACCAAATTATTTAATTTGATTCTAATTAAGTTTACGGTGGAACATGTGGAAAACTTAGAATTTTTTTCCTCTAACCTGATGAACTATAGAGTTGTTGGCACAATACATCAACCAAACTAAACAAAAAACATTGCATAAATTCTCAGGATGCACTTTCCTTCTTATAGACTGAATATGTCCATTGCATAAAGGAAATACAGACCTTGGACAAGTTTTCTAAATAAACTAGGAAAAGATCTGAAATCACATCAATAAGAACAATGCTTAAGAGATCAGGTTAAGAATTTGGAAAACCTAGCATCAATTTTATACCTTTACATTTACTAATTGTGTAATCTTGGACAAATTATTCAATTCTTATGGCATTCTGAATGATGTGAAGATTAAGTGAGATAATGAACATAAGAGTCTTTAGCACAATTCCTGATAATAAAGCACATTAAAATGGTAGCTACTATTTTATTTGACTAATAAGGACATAAATTGAGAAGGAAGCTAAAATGTCTACTGAAGCTGGTACCACTAATGCCTACAATGCTGGTGTTGCTCTGAAATTTACGCTAAGCATTAAAATTCCTCTTTCTGTTTTCTTTTTATTTGCATTCCCTCATAGACCTTTTTGGAGTTTCTTAGGTCACCTGAAATAGTCCTTTCTGATGATGTATTAATGTTAATTTTGTAAATAATCTATGAATTACTATTAAGTAAACCTTATTTTTATTGAGCTAAATAGCCTTAATAAATCAACAATAATGGAACAGGGTGTTAAAATAAATCGAAAGCTATCAGTTATCACATAGCAGACATCTAATAGTTGTGTAAAAAACTCTATCTGATAGAACATGCAAACTTCAGGTGTCTGAGGATCATAACCAATTAAATGTCTCTGAAACAGTTTATTCACATTGAGGGTAAAATTTGGGCACCTTAAATCCTGTTGAGTATCACCTTCTCCTCTACTCCTTCCTAAGGGAAAGAGCTGGAGAGCTTCTTTGTTTGCTTCTGATGAAGATAGTATCAGCAGAATCACGAAGAGACGTTGAAATAGACCCCCTGAATTTAAAGGGATACAGTAAACTGGTGTCTGCATCCTATCTGTAAAATCTGAAGGCAAGAGATTGATAATTGAGAGCAGACAAGTGGAAGGAGATAAAAGTCATTGAATCACATTTCTGTCTAAGAATCTGCTGGGGCAAAGGATGGGCAAGTGTTTTCTCTGGTCCTGATATGGACAATGAGGGAGTGAGAGCCAGTATGGGGTAGTGGGTCGAGAGGTAGTAGTTAAATCTTGTTCAAGAACACTCTCCTAGAGGAGTGACAAACATCAGCAGAGAAGAGCTGGCAGTAGATTTTTGGGGTGCAATGGAACTGCTACAGGAGAAAATGATGAGCAGATATGGAAATCTGTGTGCCCAGTCAGTGGAGCTGGAGGAGAAGTTTCCCCCAAATCAGAGGGGATTGGTCTTCCAAGAACCAACAACACCATCCAAGAGAGGAAGAATCAGCAATAAACACCTGCTAGACTTAGAGTCTGAGAAAAGGAAAAGCCAACGAGATAGTCTTCCGCTAAGCTCCACCCAGATACCACAGTCTAGTACTTTAAAATCTATATTACCTGGAAGTAGATTTTCTAATTTCTAAAGGGAGGGTTTGTTTTGTAACTTAAAGTAACATTGGATTTTGCATTGTTGTTCAGTGTGTATAACATTGCAGTTATACAAGATGAGTAAACTCCAGACATCTGCTGTACAGCATAGTGTCTATTGTTAACAATTAGATATTGTTAAAAATCTGTTGAGGGAGTAGATCTCATGTTTAGTGGTTATAACACCCATATATACACCCAATCAAAACAGACAAACAGACATAAAATAAAGGCACACAGAAAACTTTTGGAAGCAATGGATATGTTATTACATTGCTGTACAGATTGTAACATGAGTGCGTACATATGTGCAAACTCACCAAATTGCAGAAATTATGTGCTTGTTTCTATACAAGCTATGAATCAATGAAACTGAATAAATAAGCATTGGTAATTCTTAAAATTCACCAGTAAAGTCTTAAAACTGCATACATTTTCATCCAGAGGCAAGGGGATATCTTCTGCCATTGAGTCTCTAAGTCTTACCTCCTCAAATCCTCCCTAAGGGAAAGAAGTGAAGAGCCTTCCCCATTTGTGCCTAGAGAAAATAAGTTTAACACAGTCATAAAGAGGCTGTGATAAGGGTCCCCTGAGATTAAGGGAACATAGCAGACTGGTGTCCGACTTTTATCTTTAAAATCCAGAAGACAAGAGATGAATAATTGAGGACAAGTGGAAGGAGAGTACCATGCTTGTATAATACTTTGATTTCAAATTTCAAAGAGTAGAAGACTGAATAAGTTAGTTTATTAATAATACTAGTATTTATTTAATTGTGCTTGGACACCCTGTCTCTAAATGTAGTCACACTGAGGGCTGGGCTTTCAAAATACGAATTTAGGAAGGATTAAATGTCTACCCATAACAGGGTGTAAATTATGGAAGTTAAATGATCAATAACTATTTATTTTTTCTTAGAGTAATTGAAAAGGCAGTAGCTTTACAGTGACTCTCACAGTAAATTTAGTATACACAATTTTAATAATTGTATTCAGAGCATTCCTTTGAATAAGTTACCAGGTGGAACATACTATTACACCATCTCAGAGTTTGTCTCCTATCACTAACCCGCTTAGCCCACCCAAACCCAACAGTACAACCCACAGTCCCAGCATATTTCATGTATCTTTGAATTTTTCCAACAATCATGTATTGTAGACCTTCCTAGACAAATTTTGTAATTTATATTGGATGAGAATTTCTGGAGGAATCAAAACTGAATATGTCTGAAACAACTATTTTGGCTTTCTAATTTAAAATATCCTATTTCTCTCTATGATTTAAGAGACACTGTCTACACATGGGTCTCCATGCCAAAAGCTAAACAGCAGAATCCCAAAAAAGAAAGGCAATTTATTCAAACACACAAACACACACACTTAGACAATCATTTGTTGTACATACTTTGGCAAAGGGGAAATAAATATCTGCCTCAAGAAAGAAAGAAATTGAGAAATAAATAATTGGTCAAGGGGATCCCAAATTATAAGGGCAGAGAAAGTTAGCTTTATTCTGAATAAAATATCCATGGAATATAAATTGAAGTCAATTTAAAATCCTCAATCTGACAAAGGATTAGCTGATGTTCACTGTATCTAACTTTTCTCCACAATCTCTATGTTTACATTCCAGACAGTTTGACAAGACTAGAGCTATTTCTTTTGTTGTCATAATCCAAGTAATCATCAATAAATTATTTGATTGTTTTCTCTGCAGTAGAAAAAAGTTATTTGATCATTTTCTCTGCAGTAGAAAATACAGATTATGTTTTGCCATAATTATTAAGTCTTAGAGTATGTAATTGCCCACGATTATCCCCTATCCACTGTCAGATGTATTTTAGTAAGTTTTTCCAAAGACCTAGAACTACAGACAAAAACTTTGGTTATTGGTTCAATTAGCAACGAAGCATAGTGTCTTTTCTTCTGTGATATTTTAGTTTTTCTAGGTAGTTAGGGAAGATACTATGAGATTGCTCATTGTTATAGAGCCTATGTTCATCACTATCTATCTGAGTCCCTTTGGGCTCAGAAGTTTTTATACAGCTATTAATAGTTTTTCAGAGTTCTTAAGATATGTTACCTGTCTTTTTATTCTTTTTTTTTTTTTGACACTGAGTCTCGCACTGTCGCCCAGGCTATAATGCAGTGGCGTGATCTCTGCTCACTGCAATCTCCACCTCCTGGGTCAAGCAATTTTCTGCTTCAGCCTCCTGAGTAGCTGGGACTACAGGCGTGAACCATCACGCCCAGCTAATTTTTTTGAATTTTTAGTAGAGATGGGGTTTCACCATGTTGGCCAGGATGGTCTCGATCTTCTGACCTCCCAAAGTGCTGGGATTACAGGCTTTAGCCACCGTGCCTGGCCAAGATATGTTACCTGTTTGTAGTTACTCACATGCTGAAACTTCATTCAGTACACTGATTTTTAGGGTACTCCACTTTATGGTAGCGTTGCGTTTTTAAAGGCTTTAAATAATTCGAAACTCACTTAATTCAAGATTTATCCTGATAAACTACGTTTTATATTTACCAGCTAAAGAGAGTAATTCCACTTGAAATGACCTAGTTACAATTTACACAACTAGCTACGGATCAAATTAATATTTAAATTTAATTTTTGGGATGAAAAACATTTTGCACAAACAGTTTTTATTGTCTGTCACACTATTTCAAACATAGGTAAATCACATTTATATAAAACATAAACATAGTCATTATACAATTGTGTTATAAGAGGTTTTTAGTAAGCCACAGAGTCATAGACAGATGAGTAAGCTTAAGAGAAAGATGTTGAATAAATTATGCAATAATTATTGAACACTGCCAATTATTGATAGAATAAAAGACCCGTTTCTTTTGCCAAACTGAGGAACATCCTTTATTCCATGAAGGAGCCTAAGCAGCTTGAGCAGAAATCACACATATGCACACAAATCTCTTTCTGTTTCTACTATTCTCCATACATTTCCATTTGCAACCATGAATGATGGCTGGTCTGCCTTTCCCATTCTTTTTTCTTCACTTTACTTCAGTTATTTTTTTCTTGCTCTTTCTCTGACACAATGTAATATGCTAGACATAACTATTTGCCTAAATAGCTGCCATTTACTGAGACCCCAAGAGCTACTATCATGTGTAGTTAGATTCACACGTGCAATAATGATCTAACTCTAATAATTATGTTCAGAGAATTCCTTTGAATAAATTACCAGATGGAACATCTGTAGACTTAGTTTGTATGACCAAGAGTATAACCAGAGTTGAAGCTCTCATAAAGCTCATATACCATTGTGGAAAACTGGAACCAATGCCTGCCTTGGACACGAACAACAACAGCTAATAATGTGGTTATCTAGGGATAAGATAGCAAATAGATTCCAAATATTGTGAAAATTAGATTGGCAAATGGAATCTTGGAAATTATTGTCTTGAAGATTCAAAGGTAGCTTTGATTACAAATATGCCAGGACAGCTAAGTGATGTCTGCCAGGGTGTAGACAGGGGATTTCAGAGATATAAACCATGGAGTTGAAACTCGAATTGATGCCTCATGCCACATATTGTGTATCCTTGACTTAGGTGGCAAGTAGGCAGATGATACCTAATGCCTAAACATAGGAATGTTTGTCAATGTCCTGGGTGATTGACAAATACTTGGAGATCAACCTCTAATGGTTAACTACCAAGGATATCAAATGCCACTGCTAAAGACTCAGACCACCAACTTGAATCTGTATATTAATTAGCATTGTCTAAATATCTGGTCACCATTGGCTGAATGTCTAGAGTCTCACCTCCCTCAGTTCCCCAAATCTGGGTACTTTTACTGGAACTTCTAACAAGCTAAAAGTTTACTCTCTAGAACCCATGGCAGAGATTTCTTTCTACCAAGACAGAGCAGAGCAACGTGGTAGAAACAGCAGTGGAGAGAGTCAGGACTCTCAGATGTTGATGAGGTTGTGGAGAAAAGAGAATACTTATATACTGTTGGTGAGAATGCAAATTATTAGTTCAGCCTCTGTGGAAAGCAGTTTGGAGATTTCTCAAACAACTAAAAATATAATTGCCATTTGACCAATCAATCCCATACTGGGTATATGACCAAAAAATAAATACATAAATTGTTCTACCAAAAAGACACCTGAACTCATATATTTATTGAATTACTATTTATAATAGCAAAGGCATGGAATCAACCCAGGTGCTTATCGGTGACAGATTGCATAAAGAAAATGTGGTACACATAAACTATGGTGTACTACACAGACATAAAATATAATAAAACCAAGTCTTTTACAGCAACATGGGTGCAGCTAGAGGCCATTATCCTAAGCAAATTAATGAAAAAACAGAAAATCAAATACTGCACGTTCTATCTTATAGGTGGGTGCTAAACATTGGGTACACAAAATGTTGGGAACACAAAGATGAGAACAATAAACACCTCCAAAAGTGGGGAGGGAAGGGGTGAGCAAAGGTTGATTATCTATTAGGCACTATGTTCACTGCTTGGGAGACAACAACATTAAAAAAAGAAGAAAGACAAATGAGGAAACTGTTACAGCGGGAGGAGTAACTGAGAAGAGGAAGGAGTACTAAAATGTATGAATTTTACAGCACTATTGTAGGGTTTTGCAATTCCAGTATTGTTTCTACGTGCATCGACACATAATTTCCCAGCTAAAACTAGCAATTATGAATTTCTCTATATTTCCCATCAGTTATCAACAATTTCCTAAAAATAAAGCAAACTAAGAATTTAAATTTACAAAACAATATGCATGTGTAACATCAGCTGACACTTTCCATCACATATCTGACCATAAATTTATAATTCTATTTAAATTGCTGTGATAATAGAGTAGGCATTGATGCATATTTAAGTCTTCTAGTGTTTTCAGAGGTACAGTTTTTTATCAGGGACCTGTAAACCACAGCCACAGGCCAAGTCCATCCCCTCTGTTTTTTAAAGTTTTATTGTTGCACAGCTATAATCGTTTACATATTGTATTGACTGTTTTTACCCTTACATTATTGCATAGTTGTGACAGGGGATATGGCCTGTAAAACACTAAATATTTATTATCTAGCCCTTTATAGGAAAAGTTTGTTGACCCCAGTTCAGTACTATCAGTTTCAATAAAACAACATCAGCTTTTTGTAGTTTGGAAATGCTGGAATGACTTCTAAGGGGAAATGAAAGGTAGTCTACAGTGATAGAAAAATGCTCATGCTGTTAAGTCAGAATCAATGCACTGATGGAAATTAAAGCCATTGATTGCAGGGAAATTGTAAATAAGCAAGATATTTATTAAAAACCAACAACATAACTATGTTTTTATTTTAATATTGGGAATAGAGCATATTAGATGTGCATAAAGAGTTTACTGCTTTGGGGCTCTCAAATACTTGGCTGTGGGTTGATGAGAAAGGAATACATTTGCTTTTTTGATCTATTTCTGTATATGAAAGGAATAGAAATTATCTAAAAAATATTATCTAAAATAAAATCATCCCTTTAAAGTGATACTTAAAAGTGAAAACATATTTGCATTACAATAAAATTTTAAACACTAGTTTTCAGTATATATTATAAAGTACATGTGTTCAATTTACTCTGCTTGAATTTGGCTAGGAAAGGTCAGGCTTTTTTGTTGGTTTGTTTGACTTTTTATCAGCCGTTCTTATTTGTGATGTGGATGAGAAGGTTAGAGGTGGTCTTTAAAATGATAGGATGTCTGCTAGGACATCATTTATGGCCCTTTGTGTTAGTTAACTTCAGTTAGGGTTGTTTGGGGAAATTTGATTGGGATATTATGTTTGATTTCTCCTTGTAGCTCACCAGAGGACAGAATCCCAATGCCTTCTTTGTCAGACACTAAAGCAGGAAGAATGTGAGTCATTTCCTCCGGGTTCCCTGATCCTTCACTCTAATGAGTCTCTATCTTAAACTTGTCTTTGTGTCTCTGGTTCAATGAGAAGGAAAATAAAGCTACTCTAACCTAAAATTACTAAGCCCCCAAATTATGCCTGTTCTTCACTACCTGTAGGCTACTTAGTTTTCTTTCAAGTTAGTTCTTCCTTCTTCCTTACCTCTTTTGCCATTTTGAGTTCATTTTAATGCTTTTTTTAATGAATAAAACTAACCTTGCTCAATTCTCCGTATTTATTTTTTGCATCTTAACTTTCGTTTACAATTGAGTGCATTTTTGAGTGAGATCTGAAAGATTTGTGCAAGATACACCTCCCAGTTTTACCATAGCAAATTGTTTAAGTGTAGGAGACTTTTTCAGGTGTACTATTTTGTAGCCATCAATTTGCTTTTATCTGAAAAGACAGTTCAGCACAGTGGTTAAGAATTCTAAGGACAGTATTCAAATCCGGGCTCAGGGCACTTATGCTTCTGCACAAAGTTACTCACTTTCTCCTTCCCTAAATATCCACATCTGTAAAGTGGGGCTAATAACAGTACCTATCTCATTTACCTATTTTGAGAAGTACAAAAGGTAATAGATATAAAAGGCTTAGAACAATGTCTGGCAAAGTATAAGTGTTTATTATGGCTAGGACTTACTGTTAAGGTCATGGATGCACATTCTGGTCATTATTTCTCCCAAAGTCATTGGGACCTCTTTTCCCTACTGGGGAGAGGTACACTCATGTTGAGTACTGATGTGGGATGGAAAGGCAAATCCCTTTTCTAATACTAAGATTGTTACCCCGTTCTTTCCACTGGTGTGTAAGGAGATACAAATTGGTTGGCTTTTGGGATCCCTTCACTTATTAAAGAGGAAGCTTAAGAAGAAATGCTCTGCTCTGAACTGTTCTCCTTCCAGATGCCTTTGAATGCAATGGAGACTGTGATGGTTGAAGCTGCTGCAGCCATCTTGTGACAAACAGGGAAAATAAAAAATAATCATAGACATGCCAGTTACTGTCATTTTGGAACTGAAACAACCCAGCAAATACTGTCTTGTAGACTTCTCGTCATGCGAGGAAGTAACTTCCTATTTGTTTAGGAATTTAGGTCAATTTTAGTCACGATTTTCTCCTCATGATAGATAAAAATATTCCTGTTGTACAGAATCATCTCTTCCACATAACAACATCTGCTTTTTGAATGCATACATCTCTCCAAGGGTGCATTCAACCACTGGATGATAAATATTTGAGTTGGCATTTCTGAAATATATGTCTAATAATAAAGATTTTCAGCAGCGGTTTCTAAGTGTCACTTCAAAATAACACAGAATATGATATTTTTTAGAAGAAATTCAAGTGTTTCAGCAACTGGATAAGAAAATATTTCAAAGCAAAGTTGTTGTCTTTCTCAAGGGTGGGTCTTGGAACAAGTATCAATGTATCCAGAGGTTGGCTGTACTGGTCAAGAAATATTCATGCATCAGGTTGGCATGGGTCCACCTGGGTGCCCTTGTTTGCACTATAAAAATAAAATCCAAATGGAATCTTTAATTGATTTGTATATGTTCCTAAAACAGTTTTTAGGTAGGGAGTGGTAGCTCACACCTACAATCCCAGCACTTTGGGAGGCAAGGCGAGAAGATCATTTGAGCTTAGGAGTTTGAGATTACCCGGGGCAACATGGCGAAACCCCATCTCTACAAAACAAAAAAGAAACAAAAATAGCCTGGCACAGTGGCATGTGCCTGTGGTCCCAGCTACTTGGGAGGTTGAGGCAGGAGAATCGCTTGAGCCCAGCAGATGCAGGTTGCAGTGAGCTGAGATCACGCCATTGCACTACAGCTTGGGTAACAGGAGTAAAACCCCATCTCAAAAAATAATCTTTTAAATATATAAAGCAAGTTAATATTTTTTTTAACTGGCAACATTTATGGACTACATTGAACATCACAGAAATTGAAAAAAATAAAAATGAGATGTTTATTTATTCGCTTTTAAATGAAGAACAAAATAAACATTTCTAGTTTTCCAGTTTTCTTGACGGTCCAGAGATGAGATGCATCATGTAAAACATACGTTTGTGAAGTATGCCTGATTTCCCCTTGTCTTACCATGGAAGGCTGAGTAAGGACCTGGAGAAGAATCAGACGTATTCCTCAATTTCTTCTATGGGATTTTAATAAGTCCTGCTATTAATTAAATTTTAAGGAGTTTACATTTAGAAGATAACTGAATCAAACTAAGTTAATTACATTATTTAAAATTATGTAAATAACACATGAGTATTATCTCATTACAAAAAAGACAAAAAATAACACTTAAAAAAGTTCTTGGGCCAGGCTTAGTGGCTCATGCCTGTAATTCTAGCACTTAGGGAGGCCAAGGCGAGATCACTTGAACCCTGGAGTTTGAGACCAGCCTAAGCAACATGGCAAGACCTGTCTCTATATTTAAAAAAAAAGTCCTTCTCATCTCTTTCCACTCTCAGTTCCACTCTATTCTACAAAAATAGCAATGTTTGCTACCATATTAATGAGTATGCATCAAATTTTTTTCCTATGATGGTACATGTTCACATGTGCACTGAGTAGGAAAAAAGTATATAGGCATGCGTGTGTGTGTGTGTGTGTGTGTGTGTGTTGAGTGGCTATTTACATAAATAACCCCCATGTTCTCTATGTATTTTATTTTATAAGTGTTTTTGTGACTTTTTTCAAGTAACAATATCGCTTAAATATTTTAGCAGTGTATATAGATAAAATTAAATCATTTTGAAGGCCAGCACCATGATGTGCTGTCATATACTAATTTCTCTTGAAACATTCTGCGTTCTTGACAATAGTTGCAATAGACCAACAATCTCTACTCATATTAAATTAAGGACATTTTCTTATTTTGACGTTGGAGACCCATCCTCTATCATCTTTGAAATTCCCCTTAACTCTGTATCAGCAATATCTCTTTCTCTCTACATGCAGTAGTCTTCTCTTGGAGTTTCTGAAGTATATATTTAATGCTAGAAGTTCTTAATGTTTCTAAATCCTTCCTTCTATGAGTTCAAGTGTCTCCTTCTTCTTGCAAACACATGGTAGGAATGAACTCTTCAGGCTTTTTGAACTTAGATATGGATGTAGAACTTGCTTTGGCCAATCATTTCTGGCAAACGCTTTACAAGACAATGGTGACCTTCCACATTCTCTGCCTCGTGCCAGATGATCTTAGAAGCAAGTGTTGAGATGGAGCCTTCATTAACCTAGGTCACTGAGTGACAATGATAAACAAAGTACTAGCAAAACTTTATTAAATTTGTAGCTTGGTAGGTAAATAAATGTTTGTTGTTCTAAACTACTGAGTGTCAGCATTATTTGTTATTTCGGCATAACGTAGTTAAGCTTCATTGATGCCACTACACATTCTTTGGTTTCCAACTTTACTTACTATCATAAGAAAACTTCTTAATTTAACTGTCTATACTGTATTTACTTTCTCGACTTTATATTTTTCCCATGACAGCCATTCTTCAATTCCCACTACTGCTCTAAAATTGCCTCTAATAGCGCTAATACGATTCATGTTTCCAAATTCAATGGTTAGTTCTCAGTCTCTGGCTTGAAGTTTCGGGAGCATTCACCATGGTGAAAATTATTTTCTTTTCTTGCCTTCCAGAATACCACATGCTGATGGCCTTCTTCTTATCCACTAACAATATCATTTGAATCATCTTGGCTTATCTCACACAATAGCTCCGAGTGAATTTTAAAAAATATTAACTGTACCATATTGCTTTCCCACTCAAAACCTTCCAAAGTATCTATAGCATATTAACACCCCTGCTCTTTATTCTGTCCTAAAACTTCTGCATGATTTCGCATCCACCCACTAATATGTCTTCATTCCATTTCACTCCCCTCCCTACGCTCCAGCCACACACACCTTCCTTCTCTTTCAAATATGCCACTATAGCAACCGAATTAGAGTCTTTGTACTGGTTTGTCCCTCTGCTTGGAATGATTTTAAGCATCTATTTCTATAGCTGGTGTGGTGCGTGGTTTTTAAAGAAGGCTTCATATCCTGCTATTTTCATGCCTGCTTTAAAAACTGCATACCACACTAGCTATGGAACATGAGCTTGGAAGTAAATCCTTCCTCAGTTGATCCTGGAGATGAGATTGCAGCCTTGGCCAATGTGTTGATTCTAGCCTGTCATAGACCATGAAACAGAGAACAGAACACAGATAAATCATGCCTGGATTTCTGATCCACACAAACACTGAGATAATAAATATTTGTTGTTTTAACCTTCTAAGTTTTAGCTTAAACTTATTGAGGCCAAACTCAGATTTATTACTCAGATTAGGTGACTAACATCACTGACTTCTTTTCATGCAGGTATCTACCTAAATGCCACATAATGAGAAATGCTCTCCTTTACAACTCAACATAAAATTGCTGCTTCAGCCTCACTAACAGATATCTCAATTTGCTTTCTTTATAGCTTGTTGCTGTCTTATGACAAAAACTACTAGTGGTAACAAAAAGCTCTTCTCTCCTACTTCCTTATTAATAGGGCTGCTGGACACATGACTTAAACACCTAAATGAGATGAAAATAATATTAATATTAAAGTCACATAGTTATTGTGAAGAAAAATAAGAATGCATGCAAAGTTCCTAGTACATAGTAAAGGACTCGATAAATGTTTGCTATCACTTGTGTCTTTTTTCCATTATTTATACTGTAGCACTCCCAGTTTCATTTGTTTTGGGACAAATAATTTTGAGTTCCTCCTGCTGCCAGGTGACTGTCTTTGTGGACAGAATTCATTTATGGTACCATAATGTCATAAACTTTTAGATCTAAAGGGGACACATAACAATCAACTGAAGTTAGTATTCAGCAACCATTTATTGAGCAGCTATTCAGGATTTGGCTAGGAGTTAGATAAAGACTCCAAGTGGAAAAGGACATAAGTTACAAAGATATGCATTCTGCTTTTGAAATACTGTAAATGAACTTAAAAGGTTGACAAGTACAGCTTCACCTCTACACCTCCATAACCCTTAGAGCCAATTGCCAACAGTAGGCTATGTACTTCCAGGCCCAGGTGGACCAGGCCATTTGACAATGGCCACTCCGTGGCTGTCTGCTGCTCATGTTCCCCATGGATGTGGGCCAGCAGCATCAAACACTGTCTTTATGGATGCTGAGCACCTCAAACAAGAGATGACGCCAGCTTGCACAGAAAAAGGTCTGGCTAGGCCTTGCAACCAGATGGTTGGCTGCAGTCCCAGCTACATTTTTTCTCCATTTAATTTCTGGTCTGAAAGTTACTGTTTCCAGTGGTGACCTGGGGACTGTAAATTTTGAGGCTTGTTGATGAGTTCTGAAAAGTGCTGTGTAGTAGATATTATGAAATGCATTGAGCACTTAAGTCCCAGACAGAGTGGTATTTTATAACATTATCTCATTTAATCCTTGCACTAAATTTCTAATATAGGTGTTATTGTTATATCTACTTTACAGATAAGAAAATTGAGATTTGGAGACATAAAGGAAAAAGATTTAAAAACAATCCCTTGAAGGGAAGCTATGAGAATGTTGTGAATATTTTCATTCTTAATAAAGTATAATTTAATATGTAGATTTTTTGTCCCTTAGAGCTGGTTGGTAAAGTATAAGTTAGAAACCAAATCTGATAAAATTGCCACTGGTATTTGACCAATCACATAAAAGTGTTATGTAACATGTGGTAGCATATAGTAGATACACATCAACACTGTAAATAGAATAGAAATGTTCTTTTTACTATTTAATCATTTAATGCAAAGCCAATACTCTTGATTAATTAAAGGTGGGTCTACAGACTGAAGTTTCTTATTGCTCTTTCATCATTAATAAGTACTCATGTTGCATCATCTAAGATTTCTTTTTTCCTTGCAGAAGCAAAATTCTTCATTTAAGGCTTTAGTTTCCTTACTGAAACAAATTCTTTTTTACATTTTTATGATTGTCTTCTCTAATTGTTTAAAATTTTCATATACCTAAAGCTACAATAATTTAAGCCAAATGCCTTTTGTGACTTATTTCCTGGAATATACACATAACTTCAGTTTCTCAGTGTTTGAATAGAAGAAAGTTTAAAGTTTGACATTGAATTGTAATAAATGGGTTTGGAAACAAATGCAACTTACTCTTAGAAATGGCACAGATGGCAACTTATCTGCAGCATTACTTAAAGGAGTTTGGTACAGAGGGCATACCTCAGGCCACTTTCTACTCATCTTTAAGATCACATTTCTTTCTATTGACATCAGCATCACTTGAATCGGAGTTTTGGATTTTTCTTTTCTTTTTTCTCCCTTTTTTCTGTTCTTTTCATGAGTTTGAGTAAGATTTTCTTTCTTTTTTTTTTTTTTAATTATACGTGTTCTGGGGTATAAGAACTTATCCTTTTCTATGTAAATCATAGCATTATGTATTGTCAACAGTAGTCATTTGTCTGGGGGGGCAGAGGAGATGAGTCTAATGAATACAAATATTAAATATTAGTGTTTAAACGTATCATACACTGGAAATTTCATAGTATTGCACAGTTTTGTGTCCTGTGAATAATCCTTATTGGAGAACTACACATTGAAAAAATTTTAAATGCTCTTATTCCTCTGCTGACTGACTACTCAATTTGATGGATGTTATTAAGTTATGTACATCCAATCAATATCACACAAGAGAATAAAGCACTTACATTTGGATCTTCCCTCTTGGGGAATCTTCAAAGAATACATATTTTTCAATGAAAGAGCCAGGAAGAGTAGTTTCTACATGAGAGAAGAGAGGCACTGTGCATTAAAGAGAAATGAAATAAAATGCTTTAATCAAGAAACACTGAACATTGTGGTCCGTGAAACGGATAAACATCTTGAAGTTGGAATTGTGATTTTGATTTATGAGTCAACAGTACCCAGAGGAAATGCCCTGTGGCTTGTGACCCACTTTCCTCAAGAGACATCAACATGTGTTTGTATTAATTTGTCTTAATAGTCTCTTGCCACTAGAAACTCTTTGTGGGAGTAGAAAACAATTTACCTGTGCCAACCATGTGTGCCTCTCTCCTGCACCCCCAACCTTTTTTAGGCAAACCAGAATGAGATAGCTTCAGTTTTACAGTGATTACTAGACACTGAACAATTGAGGAAATAAAAAAAAGTTCATAATTGGATTAATGTTTTAAATAGAGCATCTTTAAGGCTCTTGAAGTTTTTATTGGCAGTTATTTTCATTTAAGTCATATTGTTGAAATGCCCATTTCACAGATTGCAAAATATGTCTCATGGTTGGACCATGAACACAAAGAGGTATTATGAATATTGGATTATTTTAGAGATAGTTTTCTTGGCCTTTATTGCAAAGCCTATTTACAAATATTTGTCTAAGTCACAATATTGTAGATCTATAATGAACACATGATTTCGACTGCTTTTTGGCCAAGTTACTAAATTGTAATCAATATATACTACAGTTCTACCTTTATATGAAAGCTCATTAGAAGGGCATAGAAACTGCTAAACTAGCTGGGTCAAATTTCAACTTTTCGTTAAAGTCAGTGTCAGAAAATATTACCAGTGGACATTGACATAACCAAAGAACAGCATAAACAAGAAAGTTGCAAAAGGCTAAAATCTGGATTTTTAATGTGTTCTACGATGAAGCAGTGAAAAATCTATGATTAACCTTATATTTTATCCTGGCAAATAAACCACATCCCACGTTAAAACAAAACAGAACAAAACACAAAGTGAATGAAAACAACGGTCAAAGATCTCATGATATTATTTTTCAAGTAGTTGAAAAACTACTTCAAGTGTCTTAAGTAATAAATGAATGCATTACTGTAAGATTATGCCCTTATCCAAGTGAATATAAAGGGCATATTCCATGCATGTTGCACCAACTTTTTTCTCCTAAGAGGTGGTCCTTCCTTGCATCTATCCGCCTTCCTATTTTGGGTTCATCCTCAGGCAAGTAGCAAGATGACTGCAGAAGTTTCAGACATTACTTCCAAGGAGAAAACCATTAAAAGGCAGGAAGAGACGTGGGGTTTTGCATGTGTTCCTTTATGTGGGTGAGAAAGCATTATACACAAGCCCTCCAAACAGCCTTTTTTTTTTTTTAATTCCATTGGCCAGAATTAGACCACATGTTTACTCTTTAATCAGTTGTTGACGGTAGAAATTGGGTTCCAAAAGTTGCCTTAGACAAATCAGGAGTGACCTGTGACCTAAAGTTGTTGCCATATTCACATGGATGGGGATCAATGTGCAGGGAGGAGGTGAACATGCAAAAAATAATGTGAACCTGTGGATAACGGGGGCCCACTTTTTTATTCCATTTTATATAAGTGACTTGAGCTTCCATGTATTTCTGGTATTTATGAGGGGTTCTGGAACAAATCCCTAGTGAAAATACAGGCCTATTGTAAGTTTTACGTATTCTTCAAGTGATTTTTTTTTGTCTTAGTTATTTTTATTTTTATTTTTTTTCCCCATTTATTTATTTTATTGCATTTTAGGTTTTGGGGTACATGTGAAGAACATGCAAAATTATTGCATAGGTACACACGTGGCAGTGTGATCTTCAAGTGATTTCATTGTTGGCTTTCCAGCTTTCTTTTCTAGTGTGAAGTCTTCTTTAAGTATCAGAGAAAATTAAAATGGTTGGCTTAGAATAGTCTCCAGTTCACAGAAACTATAGTATAAGCAATGAACTGGTTTCTCACAATTCTATTGCTAAACAGGAGAAGCTGGATGCACTAAATTAGTCTAACTTACTCAAGATCTGAAGGATTTCTTCAGAACTGTTCTCTTAAAGGCCTAACTAACTGGCTCTGAGGATAATGATTTCATTCTCAAACGTTATCACCAATTTCTAACTTTTGAAGTCTCTCTTCAGTAATTTATCAATAGAAACCAAACAAAGATGCATGGATTTTAGTGGTAGGTATTTCTGAGGAATGGAGAAGGCATCATGTACTGGGTGGTTCAACAAAATTGGGAAGGGTTTAAACCTTCTTGTAAATAATGTTTGCATATTAATATTACATCACATGTTATAGCTTGGAACTAGGTTCCCTGAGACAAATCCTGTCTGTGTTGGTGTTTATATTTTATGACATATTTATATTCATATCAGAAATAATTATATGCATTCATTAATGCCAAAATTTCATAATGCAGGTCTAAATTAAATGCCACCATCCTAGTCCACATTATGAGGTACTATACAACGGTAGATATTTGGCCCATTTTTGTTGTAGATATTTATTCTCATTCAGCAAATACCAATTGAAATAGATTAAACTTTTTATGATAATACATCAATCATCATTTATTCAAAAATAATAAGACATCACTACATGTGCAGCCACAGGATAGACTGATGGTAACAGTTGGCTGCATTTCTATCTTGTTTGACTTGAAAGTAATGAAACATTATAGCTACATTTGGATTTCCTTTTGTTTCTTTCTACCAATCCCATTTGCCTCCATTTCTAGAAGAAATCACTTGTAAGACTTTGGTATGAATTCTTTCTGGTCATTTAAAATATATTTAATTGAAAATATTTCACACAAACTTCTTGATGAACAAATTATGGTCTGTGTTTGTTTGATTGTTTTAATGACAGTGCAGCTGTCATGAGAATGCGCCTCATAGATTTCCTCCTAGAAGGAGAGTAATTGACCAAGAAGTTCAAGTGCTGCACTTTGAAATTCATTGTGGTGTTTGTGCCAAGGCCAAGTGTGCCACCAGATGCTTCCTGCCAATGAATGAGTGCTAAGAAGACACTAAAGCAGCCTTGCTCTTGAGACATGTCTGCGAATTTTGTCTCAAGGACTTCCCATTGACTTTCTTGAACCTTCCTTAGACAAGCAGGGAGTATACGTATCTTCCACTCAAAATTCTCTCCCTCCTGCACAGTGTCAGACTAGCATTACAGTCTGATGACTTTCCCAGTTTTTGTCAGCTCCTTTTTAATTTCCCTTCATATGGACATTTCCTCTTATAAAATCCTTGGATGTTTTATTCTCTCTTGGTGACTGTTTCTTGCATAACCAGTACTAACAGAGTTGGTCTCATACTAGGGGAAGGCTACTCCAATTAAATGAATTAGTATATTAATTTTTTTGCTACCTGGTAAATTATATATAGATGTACTTCGTTTTTTAAAATTGACCTACAGGATTCAGTTTTATCAATATATCACAGCTGACTCATCTATTCTCTTATTGATGGGTTTTCATTTTGTTTTGATTTTCTTGCTATTATCCTAGATGCTTCAGTGAACACACTGTGCATGTCATATTGTCCACATGAGCAAGAGTAATTCTAGTTATAAACCTAGAACTGGAACTATTGGATCAGAGTATATAATACATGATCAATTTTCCTATATACAACTATGTTTCTTAATATAAGAAAATTAGTTAGATGGAATTTATATTTCCGCTGGTAGAGTATGGATTACTCTTCCTCTGTATTTTTGCCAACACTTAATATTATGAGATTGTTTAATTTTCTGATGTCCTCATTTAATGCTTTAGTATACATTTCTCTAATTCTAATGAGTTGAACATCTTTTCATATGTTTACTGAAATTTCTCAGTTCCTATGATGCCCCATGTACTATGTTATTTATGAATTTATAAACTTAAATTGTAATATGGCTCAGTGTATTGTACAGAATGAAATTAATTTTGCATAACCATGGGGAAACCAACATCCACCATCTATTTAAACACTTTCAATTAACTAATTTTTACTAATACCCTGTAGTGTCTTTTAATATAGAAGAATTCTAAGCTCTAACAAATAGTCCTGTAAAGTACTTTTCTCTATTTAGTAATCCTCAATATTTAAAATTCCCATATTCATATTTATAATCACATGCTGGTAAGCTCTTTCAAGCAATTTGTTTTCTTCTTAGAGTTTAAATATTTTTTTCATTGTGCTTTAAATTTACATATTTAATATTTCTATTCTAAATTTGAGGTCACCAAAATCATGTCTAGAAGTTTCCATTTGTTCAAAGATAAGATTTCTACAGAGATACCTTCTTTACATTTTTATTATTTCTCAATTGTTTTTGTTGTAATTTCCAAATAACATGTTAAAGAAGAAACTATTTTGATGCTTAATTGCAACTGGACCACATCCCAGATATATTGATATGTCAGTGAGGGCACTTTTACATAACCAAACCCACTTGAGCCAATTTAAAGAAAACAGGGGAAATATGATATATTCATTATATGTCATGTAAACAAAAGATAGGAATCCATTAGAAACCTAAACTGAAGGAATCAAATGCTAAAGGAACACTCTTTCTGCCTTTGATGTCTGTTTATTTCCTTGAATCTATCTCATTTTTCATCCTGGTAACAAGAACATTCTTTTTCCAAGACCACATGTTGGAAATGTAGCTTCTGAGTTTTTCTATTGCTTGTCCATCCACCTGGAGAACAACTGTATTGACTTTCCATCTTTCAGTTTCCAGGGAAGAAATTTCAAGAGCTCATCTTGGGTTAGCTGCCCACTCCCAGTCAGTAGACTGTATTTAGTACGATAGAGATATTTTATATAGACATGGCTGCTTCATATGTACCAGCATGGGATGAAGAATACCAGTCACAGACTAGAGTGGAAATTGTTCCCATACCTAAGGTAGGGCTCGATAATCAGTGTCATAGATGTTCCTTATAGCTGGTGAACGTGGGATGATAAGATTTTACTAAACACGGACTTTGCATTCAGCATTTAGCTTTATCTTTGAGTGAGGGGACTGAAACTTGAGGCTATTGATAGATAGTTCCAGAAGTTAATATGAAAGTATCATGTAATTTCTACTATGCGTCAGGCAATATGGCAGACTCTGTACATGTTACCTCATTAAACACAATAAACCAAAGGGTGGCATTGTAATACTCTGTGGCAGCCCTGGACATGCACTGCTCAGATTGCCCTTCCAGAAAACCAGCAGCAGGTAGCATTGCTGATTGACAACTTCTAGTTGCTACCCACTTTGAATTCACTCCTGTGTTCATATCACCCCATCTTTTCCTTGCAAGACATGGCTGCTTGCTCCTAGCCACAGACTAAGCCCAGCAGGCACCCTGGAATTGGATGATTCCTGCCTTCTGCAGGGTTATTTCAATGGACAAGTTTAGCTCAGGGATTCCCCATCAGCTGTACGACTTTTTCTTTTAGTATTGTGCTGTGGTCTAAGCTCTTCATACATAATTCTTCTGTTTCTTCTTTCGCAGATGCCAGACCTCCATTGCAGTCTGAAGTTTCTACTTACTTTTGTTCTATCTCCCTTTATCTTCACAGGTGTCTTTTTCTTTCTTTTATTTTCTTTTTTCTCTTCCTTTCTTTTCTTTTCCTTCCTTCCTTCCTTCCTTCCTTCCCTCCCTCCCTCCCTCCCTCCCTCTCTCCCTCTTTCCTTCCTCTCTCTCTTGCTTTTCTTTCCTTTCCTCCCTTCCCCCCTCCCTCCCTCCTTCCTTTCTTCCTTCCTCTCTCCTTCCTTCCTTTCTCCCTTCCCCCTTCCCTTCCCTTCCCTCCCCTTCCTCCTTTCGTCTTGCTCTGTTGTCCAGGCTGGAATGCAGTGGTGTGATCTTGTCACATTGCTACCTCTGCCTCCTGGGTTCAAGTGATTCTCCTGCCTTAGCCTCCCAAGTAACAGGTATTATGGGTGCATGCCACCACATCCAACTGATTTTTGTATTTTTGGTAGAGACAGGGTTCCAGCATGTTGGCCAGGCTAGTCTCGAACAGTCCTGACCTCAGATGATCTGCCTGACTCGGCCTCTCAAAGTGCTGGGATTACAGATGTGAGCCACCACTCCCAGACAACAGGTGTTTTTCTTCATAAACATTTTGCATATTTAATTCTGTTTTGGTGTCTGCTTCTTAGAAGACCAAAACTGACACATACCTATTTTATTAATTATTTGTTGAGAAACTAAATAGCTTTCCCAAGGTCATATATATATTGTCAGTAAATGCTAAGTGCCCAAATTAAACACAGATCTTTCTGACATGAAAGTTTATATTCTTTCCACTGTATCATGATGCTTTCCACTATACATTCACATTTTATGAGAATGTAATCAGTAAGTTAATGTGCAAGGCTTTAGAATGATGTATGGCACATAAAAAGCAATATGTAACTATTATTATTCTTTCAATTTTTGCCATTGTTCACATATTGTAGAAAATTTAGAAAGCAGCTCAGCATAGCAACTTCTGGTAAACCTATGTGATAGATTTAAAAACTGGACATTCATTCTTTCTCTCTTGGTAATGTGACAGTGCATGTCATTTTATTTTAAAACCTTGGAATCAGGATTGGACATGTGACTTTATTTGGCCAAAGAGACATTGATAAACATGATAAAAACAAAGTCCTTAAAAAGCACTTAAATTTGGAGATTGTTTTCTAGTGGCCCAGTAGATCTTTCTACCACCTTGTATAAAAGTCCAAGCTAGCCTGCTTCAGGATAAAAGGTCCTATGGAATAGAGCAAAATTATTGATTCTAAAGACCTCTCCTAAATCAAACAGCCCCCATATCACCTGGTAAATTATTACAGATGCATGTGTCAGAATAGCAAAGATCCACAGAAAAAAAATCCACCTGAGCCCAGACCAAATGACTGGACACAGAATTAGGGGCTAAACAAATGGTGCTGTTTGAGGCTATAAGTTTTGAAGTGGTTTGTTATCCAGTAAAATTTAACTGTGACCATAGATGCAGAAAGAAAAATATTTATAGCGATCACTCTTGGTTGCCTTTTCAGTGGCTATTCCTTCTCTCTTTCTTGTTACCATTACAGTAATTGGACCTATAGCTTCATGAAGCTTTCCCCAGTTGCAGCTGGGTAAATGTTGATTAGTATAAAGGTAATCATAATAATGTCATTTATTTTGCTAATGACTAAGCAGGAGGTATAAAGCTGACAAATGAGTCACCTGGAAATTCTGGAGGGGCTTCTTGAGTTGCCCTCAAGTCAGAGACATGCCACACCCTGTCTTCAGACATTGTTCTATGACAATGTGATGCTTGGATCTCTGGCAGCCACCTTTAAGGTATGAAGTGAAAGGTGTGAGAATCACAAAGAAGTTGAGGAGGATAAATGATATGATTGAGCCAAAGAATTAAACAACCCTTGAACCACCTACCCAAGACCTTCTGTTATGTGGGATAATGTATTTCCTACTATTTGAAATGTATAAATTAGGGTTTTCTATAACTTGTAGCTGAGGGAATCATTTTAGACATAGTGGTTAAATTTAAGCTTCTTAGAATTTCAACAAACTTTTGAAATGAATATATGAATATTCATGTGAAAGGATGAAGTGTAAACACTAATAAATTTCACATTTCAAATTTTCTCTTCTCTCCTCCTCTTCTCCAAACCTACACAGAGCTTTATAAAAATACTAAGTAAGAAAAAAAGCACTTTCATTTCATACCAAGATAATATTCTCCAACTTTTCCAAGTATAATCATATATTTCAATTCTAAAAACCCAGCTGATTTTTAAAAAATGAATTTATTTAAACCGGAGGCTTATGTGCCACAAAATCAAATTACTAGAAGAAAATCTCACAGGATAGCTTTAATTTTTGAGAGGAGGATTTGAACGCTTCAGATAAAACCAGAAACTATGGACTAAGAATGCTATTTTCAAAATTGCTCATGAGGTTAGCCATCTAGGTAGGGGAATAAAACATATTATTTTTAGAGCAAAGCTATATCCACTAGGAGGCACTGTTGCCTCATAGCTTTCCAATAAAATCCCTTGTTTCTAAAGCGTGTTCATGAATTGTCCCTGCCAAATCAGGAAAGCCTCATCACACTTCCTTCAAGCAAGCATGCATGTTGCTGTTTCTTTATTTCACTGCAACCCAGAAAGTGTCATGCTGTAAGATAGAAAAGAATGATGCTGGAAAGCAGCTGACATTCAATACGTTTGATTACTGGCAAACATTCTAATGTCTGATGAGAACACTACAGCTGAGGCCTGCCAATTATTTACATCTCCAAAGGATAAATGATTTCCCAAATGATATCTAACCAACCAGGCACCCAGAGTGTTGCAGGAATGTTTCTAAATTGTGAATTTGAAGGTTAACTGTCTGAAGGTGATGTTCATGTAGTTTTTGCCCTATCAAACATTGACATGAGGCATCTAGACAACCTAAGTTTCTCCCTTGATATGACAGGGTTAATTATAAACTCCTCAGGTAATCTCATTTGGCAGGAGAGAGGCAACCAGCTCTAGATGGTGTTGACTCAGAAGGGAGATAGTTTCATGAGCAAATAATCACTCAGTGCATAAAGCATGCCAGGACTTAGTCTCTATGATCAGAACTTCTGCCAAAGATGAGTGGGCCATAGAGGGCAAAGGCTTTGATGGTGAAAGACAGGGGTCTTTTCCACACAGCCACTGGTACCAGTGGTGTTGACGAATACCTGTAAGGACATGGAGTTAAATTTGGATACATTTCTTCTTTAATTTAGTAAATTAAATTAAACCTAGGTGTTGATAAGACAATGATGAGAATGCTAGCATGAGCTTAACTTTCTTTTTTTTTTTGAGACGGAGTTTCGCTCTTGTTACCCAGGCTGGAGTGCAATGGCGCGATCTCGGCTCACCACAACCTTCGCCTCCTGGGTTCAGGCAATTCTCCTGCCTCAGCCTCCTGAGTAGCTGGGATTACAGGCACGCGCCACCATGCCCAGCTGATTTTTTGTATTTTTAGTAGAGACAGGGTTTCACCATGTTGACCAGGGTGGTCTCGAGCTCTTGACCTTGTGATCCACCCGCCTCGGCCTCCCAAAGTGCTGGGATTACAGGTGTGAGCCACTGCGCCCGGCATGAGCTTAACTTTCAAGAAAATTAGAAAATCTGAGGAATAATCCTTATGGCCCAAATCACAGATTCCTGCTGGCCAGAATGTTCTCAACAGTAATATATATATTTTCCCATCTGCTTCCATACTGTCTTCCCAGCCACACCTTGCAGGATCAACTTCATGATATATTTCTGGCTTCAGGCCTCATCCCTTAAACACACACCCACACAGATACGTACACACCTCTTTCATCCAATCTTCTTCCTGAACTGTAATTTGCCACTGTTCTGCTCTTCTCTCAGCTTGTAATAAACTTACCTTCTTCTTCCCTGTCTACTTACCTTTAATTTCCACCTTTTTATTTCCACAACAACCACAACTTCATCTATAAAGCCTGTATTTATTTTTCTGAATTATTTTTTAATTTCCTAGGACTTAGTAAGACACATATTGATAAAGACTTTTCATTAGGAACAAAACAGTTATCAGCTACATAAATATTAGCTATTTTTCGTTGATTTTATCTTTTCTCCTGTTTTGTATTATGCATCCTTTGTTACATAGTACATCTATAGGTTATGGTAGATTGTCTGCAAAAATGGCCACCAACACTTCTTCTTATCCCTGAATATCCAGATATTCCTTCCATCAAGTGGTGAGGTCTGTTTACTCTCCTCTTTATCCCCAAACTTGCTTAGGCACATAGAATGTACCCTTAGTAGTGTTTTAAAACTCCCTGAACTAGGTCTTAAGGGGTCTGGAGGTTTTGGTTTTCACCCTCTTGGGACCCAGCTGCCATGTAAAAGGCCTAGAGAATTATTACAGACACAAAGAGAGATGGGGAGAGAGAGAAAAAAGAAGAAGAAAGAGGGAGAGGACAGCAAGCACTGCCTTCCAGCTGCTCTGGCTGACATACCTGGGAGTGAGTGAACCATCTTGGATGTTCCAGTCCCAGCCAAGCTTCCAGCTGAATTCAGCTGCATAAATTACTCAAATCAAATCCATGTGCAGCAGACATGATACATCACCATCAAGCCTGGCAAAATTTTGGACTCGTGAGGTAACAAACGGCAGTTGATTTAAAACCACTAAGTTCTAGAATGGCTAGATATACAATAGATAATTGAAACATCTACAATGTACAGCATGCAAACCCTTTGCAGGAGAACAGTATGCCTTACCCATTTGTAAATCTCCTAATGCCTGGATAAATTTCATGACAATTTAATTTAATGTCAATGATGTCATTAAATTAACATCTCAAAATGAAACAAATATGCTCACTGGCTACCTACAGCTCCTGTTCACCTTGGATCATTTGAATGATCTCTTTAAACCTGAATGATTGCTGCAGATATTGTTGGCATTTCTGCTTAGCTGGCATCTCACATTGTTCACATTTTAAATTTGCTCTGAAATGCAGATTTTTCAGCCTGATTTCAAGCCCAGTGTTCATTATTCTGTCCCAAGGGCATTCTCCTAAATAACCTCTTGTAATATCCATTAATGTGGCCTGATCTGCCACAATCTTTTATGTTTCAAAGGAAATCTGAAATCTGGACCTTCACAGGTGGGATGAGTAGGTCTAAAGGGACTAATTCACTCCACCATCCCAATCTCCCTAAGCCTTTGGATCCCTTCCTCTGCATTAAACCGAGGGAGATCAGGCATTTCCAGCTCACTCATGGTGTGCCATCTTTTAATCCGTATTTCAGCTAACCAAGCAAATAAACTATTAGAAGATTTTTTAACTCCCTGAGCTGAAACCTGAAATTCAGAATCCCTATTTAGTGGACCCAGATCAATAAATTCAGTCTGATCCAACTCTATGTTTCTTCCACCATTTTCCCATATCCTTAATATCCATTTCCATGCCCGTTCTCCAGATTTCTATTTATATAAATTAGTAAACTCAAGCAGTTCTTTTTAAGTGTAAAGTACCTCATCATGGGACACACTATGAACCCCACCTCTAGGAGCCTACTGGGACTTTAGTCTAGTTATAAGTCTAGAAGCAAACAGGGGTGTTGGGGGATGGATCCTGAGGAGAATCAACATTATTTTGCCTGGCAACCGCCTCAGGGGAGGCCATCACTGTTGCCTCAGGCAGCACAGGGTTTATCTCCTTAGACAAATGTAGAAAGGCTCATGGCAGCATGGGCCATGAGTGGGGATGCTGCCACTACTGGGGATGGGGAAACTTTTTATTTCTGGCAAAAAAAAATGTTAATTGTCAGTGTCCCCAGCTTGATCAGGGTCCTCCCGCACATCCCCATTCCAAGTTGCAGGGTCCCATTCTTTTCCAATCAATGCCCTCACTTTAACAGTAGACACCTGGTGAGGCTGTGCATACACCTTTTGATGCAAGTCAGCCACTTGAATGATAAGAGCTTGTGTCTGTTCTTCCACAATTTCAGCTCTTTCTTTACAGGAGGTGATACTGTCACTTATGGCAATCATAGCAGATTTGAAGCTCAGTATCTGCTTCTGAAGCCAGGAGATAGAATTCCTGAGTTCATCATTTTCTTTCACCACTTTATCCACTGAACTTAGGGGCAACCAACCAGCTTCATTATGTTCCTTCTTTCTCTAGATGTGGTCAAAGGTATTATGCGTAGAGTCACTAAACTCCTTGCCTCTCATGAACAATGAATCAGGAGTGTCAAGTGCATTTACTTTGCATAACTCTCAGTGTTCTCCATACTATTAGAAGTAGATTCCTTAGCATGTCGGGGTCTAATTATATTAAGCAGTCAACTCCTGCCAACTCCAGAAACCCCAAAACCAACAAAATAACTCCATCCTTAATATTCTGTTCCTCTAGAACCACTCCTGATACCAAAATCTATATTAGACACAGTTCTCTAGAGGAACACACCTAATTATATATATATATATATATATATATATATACACACACACACACACACACACACACACACACACATACACATATATATATATATATATATATATATATATATTTTTTTTTGTATATGAAGAATGTGTACATATATATATATACATATATACACACACATTGTTCACATTTTTCTGCCCACTTTTATTCTAGCTGCACTGGCAGCTGATTACACTATGCCCACCCAGATTAAGGGTGGGTCTTTCTCTTTCCCAACTCACTAACTCAACTGTTAATTTCCTTTGGCAACACACTCACATGCAGGCAGGACCAACATTTTGCAGCCTTCAATCCAATCAAGTTGACACTCAGTATATCACTTTTCTATTCTGTTACTAAAGCCACACTGTCTCAACTTCCTTTAAAGCACCTCTCTGGCCTGAACTCTAAGGCGAGACAAACTAATTAGTCAAGTATCAAAGCAAGACAAAATGAAAAAATTTCACTTTTCTCTGCATTAAGTTGTCAATAACCCTAAAGTATCTTCCACGTGTAAGCACTGGAAACTTGATTTCTTTCCAGAAGATGAAAGTTCTGGATTAGTAATTGTACATAAACAAAGCATGCAGCCTAAAATATTTTTGCCCATTATCATGTCCAATGTCTGCTTATTATCAGGGAGGGCTTTGCCAAAACCCATCTTTGAAATTGTTCTTTCATATCTAATTGGTACACTAAGGCTTATATATGTGAAAGAAGTAAAAAGTACATTAAGTAAAAAGGACTTAATTAAACAAGTAAAAAGTACGTTAAGTAAAAAGGACTTAATTAAACAAGTAAAAAATACATTAAGGCTTATATATGTGAAACAAGTAAAAAGTAATCATGGTGTTATGTAACCAAGTATTAGAAATGTCAGATGGGATATTTGTCAGCATTCAGTGATTTAAAGCTTTTAATATCTGTATAAAAATTCCATTTTCTATTATTTTCCTGTCATCAGATGTTTGTGCTTCTTTAGTCACTGTAACTTGTTTCAAACAATAAAGTCCGTGCTGAATGAATGTTTTCATAGATATAATAAGAATGGCTTTCATAAATACTTCACTCAGGGGAGAGGTTTAAAGCAAGTTTTTTAAGGCCTGGCGCTTAAAAGCACCGTGGCTTACACCTGTAATCCCGGCACTTTGGGAGGCAAAGGAGGGAGGATCATTTGAGATCACTAGTTCAAGACCAGTCTGGGCAACATGGTGAAACTTAGTCTCTTCGAAAAATACAAAAATTGTCAGGTGTAATGGTGGGCATCCGTAGTCCCACCTATTCAGGAGGATGATTTCCACCTAGGAGATAGAGCTTGCAGTGAGGCTGTACTCCAGCCTGGGTGATAGAGCCAGAACTTGTCTTAAATAAATAAATAAAAACAGCAAGCAAGCAAGTCCTTTAAATAACAAGCATCCAGACATACTCAGCTGCCACTCTCAAGAAGACTTAATTAACATTAACATTTCTTATCACCTTCACCTTTAGATCAATTCCTCAAAATTTATGCTGAATGAACGAAATTGTAAAGACTATAATGGTATTTTAACACTTTAGCTAAAATCATTATTTCTAACTCCACTTGAATTCTCAGCTTGGGATTAAGTGATCTTGCCCAGGTATATGTGTCTGCTTGATGATATCAGTCACCTTTCTTCTCAAGGTGTTGCATGCTCTTCCAGATGTTCCTCATGAACCCTTCATTTTATACATTTAGTTCTGCCTGTCCTCTATCTTCTTCTTTAATAATTATCCATAGCCTTCAATTTCAGGATTTTGAAAAGTTCATTTGCTTTCTTACAAGATAAAAGAGACAAAAATCAAAAGTAAATATCATCCAATGAGTCTACCCCAGCACTGCTCTGACTCAAGCATCTTCTGATGTGCAAGAGGTGTGGGCTGGGACAACTGCATGGCATCTAAAGACCTTCTCAACCACTGTAGTAGCCTCTGTGTGAGAATGTGGGGTTGTGGCAAGATCACCTTTTTTCCTCCCAAGGCACAGACTTCCCAAGAGAGAAAGGGGTCATTTCAGGATAAGGATCTCATGGGTGGTTCCTCAGTGTCTTGTTGTCTGCCATTATTAGTGCTTGAGCCAGTCACATTCTATTTCCTGGGTTTCAGTTCACACCCATAAAATATGAGTAAAATGGAGCTTGATTGCATTTGAGGGTCCTTCTTTTTTCCTAAAATGCAGCTTCCATGCTTCATAGCTGTCTCTTCTCTAGCACTCCTCAGAGAGAAGGAAAATGGGGAAGCTAGTCTCACACACATCTTTTCAATCTTCCCTCTTTTATGTACACAAAGAGAATCTATCTTTTTTCCTATGATACTGATCCTTTCCCCTCCTCTTAACCTGTCTTATTTTTTTGTTGTTGTTTTGCTCAAAACCAAAGGCCTTTTATTCTGCTGTGCTCCTGAAGTCAAGAAAAATATCTCTTAATTTGTAGCTGAAACCTGCTGAATATAGCATGGGCCTTGTGTAAAATCATCCCGCCCCCATGCTGTAATGACAAATACACTTTTCTGAGGAAAAGTGAGAAGGCTTGGAAAGATGGTTTATGACAATGAACCAAAGAGCTCTAGCTTTATTTGCACTATAAGGGAGTTCCAAAGAGATTAGGAAGGATTTGGAAACTTGCCTGTGTACTAGGCAAATGATCCAGTGTATTCTTGTCTATGCTCGTCCATAACCTTTCTGAGTAGGCAGCAGTCTGCACAACCCGCTTCTGCGGCACAGATAATTGGAACAGTGGTTGTCATCTGACCTCTTTCTCCAGAGTATTTGACTAAGAATCCCAGAGCAAAGTTGGCTATGAATTTAGAAGGTCATATAAATGCAGGTGTTGGTGTTGGGGCTGCCAGTATAGAGAATAATGGGTGGTGGAAGAAGTCATAAAAAGAGGAAGACAAAAAAAGGGGAAAAAATTGAGAAAATGTCTGAAGGGCAGACACGTACTATCTCATGGCAGAGGCAAAGGCATGACTGGTTCTCAGAGCTGCCTGCCTTCCTGCCCTTCATAAGAATGGCTGCCCAGATACTAAGTTCCTGTATTTGAATGTCCCTTCAAAACTTCCCTTTCTTCTTTAGGTTCCTTGAGCAAGCCTTTTTTTCTTGAAATCAAAATTACCTAATAAGTGCCATATTTGGGAAAAAATGAAGCCTAAAGGAGAATACTACAAAGGAAAACATATGAAATCGATAAGAGAAGCAAGCCAACTAGGAAGGACATAAAAGTATGGATGAGTAAGTCACAGAAGGAAGATGGGGATGGGAAGAACTTCGTTTGGAGGCTGAAATCAGCAAAGTCGAGTCAAAACAACGTATGGACATACTTTAAGGGAAATGAGAAAGGCTAATACCATGGATCAAGACAATTTAGGATAGAGTGAAAGCAATGAAAAGACAGTGCCAAAAAAGGTTAAGTATTCATATATCTTCTCTCTGACAAATTCTTCAATTCTGACATTTTTGTACATCCTTTCTTCACTGAAAATAATCAAAAAAATTGCTTTGTTTTGTTTTTTACAACATACTTCGCATTAACCTGTCCTAATTAAAATGTGAACTTTTGTTTTATTTATAAGAGACACTTAAAATGTTATTGCTACAATGTATACTGTTTTCCCTCTTTAGTAATTTGCAAGTAACATAATTCCTTAACAATATTTTTATGGAAAGATCAGTGAGGTCACAAAACACATTTAGCTGACAACATTTGGAGTTTCTCCCTTTGAAAACATGTTCAGCAGTTTCCAAGTCAATCTATTTCTTGTTTATTTTGAACTTTCTCTTTCAAACTGCAAGTGCCGTATATTTCTCTCGAGTGAGGCCATAATGAGGATTCACTAAAGCTTACTTACCTTGCTACATAACTTTGACTGTGATTCCTAACAGAAATTATTCTGGAAATTTTGAGTATAAGAAAATAAAGTCTTTATTTTGAGATTTTTCTTTAGTAAAGATCTAGAGGTCTTGGTGTAAGAATAATCTCTGCTTTGGCAGGGAGATAAGCCTGTAACCCTAGCACTTTGAGAAGCTGAGGCAGGAGGATTGCTTGAGGCCAGGAGTTCAAGACCAGCCTGGGCAACATAGTAAGGCCCCATCTCTACAAAACATAAAATAAGATAAAAAAATAAAAATGTAATCAAATTTTAAAAATCAGCTGAGTGTGGTGACATGTGCCTGTAGTCTTAGTTACTTGGGAGGCTGAGGTTGGAGGATTACTTCAACCAAGGAGGTCGAGGCTTTAGTAAGTCATGTTCATACCATTGTACTCCAGCCTGAGAGATAGACTAAGACCCTCTCTGCACCTCCAAGAATAGCAATTAATTAAAAATGAAAAACATAAAAAATGAAACCTATACAGTCATATGTTACTTCCCAATGGGAATTCACTCTGAGAAAGGTGATTTTGTCATTGCACGAACATCAGAGTATACGAGTATACTTACACAAATCTTGATGTTATAGCTGCCTACACACCTAGGCTACCTGGTATAGCCTATGGCTCCTCAGCTACAAACCTATACAGCACGTTACTTTCCTGAATACTGAAGACAACTGTAACACAATGATAAGATTTTGGTATTCTAAACATATCTAAACACAGAAAAGGTACAGTCAAAATATAATATGGTATTATAATCTTATGGAGACCCTGTTGTATATGCAGTCTGTCATTGACTGAAATGTCATTATGAAGAGCATGGCTGTGTTTCATCAATAGAAAACCATACCAAGCAGTCTTCCAACAACAGCCCATGCCTACAATCTGGGCAAACAGGCTGGACACACTCATGCACAAGCAGAGTAGATGCCAGGTGTACAGGTTTATTCCTCCCAGCAGTTCTCAGTGTGTCCAAACCAGAGTTGCCTGTAGAGCCATTTCAAATTCCACATGATGCATATCTGTCTATATGTGTGGGTGCAACATTCATCTTTCCACACCCATATACGCAGATTCACTTTCAAGCAAAGAACGCTTCCATTTATTGTTCTGGTCAAATGTCCCACTGTTTTCCTGTCCATGCCTTATAATGGAGGACAGGGGGAATGGAGAAAGCTGGTATGCCTGCTTACCCTCTCCCTCTTCTTCTTATGGCAGATCTAGCCATACACCTAAGTTCCTGACTCTGATGATGGCATGGCAGCCTGAAATTCTCTGACCTGCCTCAGGAAGTGATTTCTGGTTTCCTGAATAGCCTAAAGTGATAAACGCTTATATCACAGTTTTGGGCTCATCCAAACACTCTCATGTGTGCATACATATTCAACATTATTAATTATTATTGTTGTTACATTATCATCAGAATTGTAGTAAACATATAGTGCTTCCTATGTGTGAGACAGTCTTCTAAGCTATGAAATCGTTTAATCTTCATCACAATCCTATGAAGTAAGTTCTAGTGTAATTATTTCCTTGTTGCAGAGGAGGAAAATTGCCACCTGAAGGGATTAAGGTGGGATGTGCAACTTGCACTGGCAATCTGGCTTCAGAGCCCATACTCTTGTTCCCTAACACACTTTTTTTCTATACCTGCACGTACATGCACACACATGCAGACAGACACACATGCATCTGCGTGCTCCCACATATAAAAATCTAAACATAGCTCTAGCACTCTAGGCTCTCACCTCACCTGTTGAACCGGCATATGGGATGTGGCTCAAATAAGCATGTTATTATAAAATCTTCCACATGATTTAGATTTATAATTCTATTTAGAAGCCATTGCTTTAATCTATGTCTGCTGTGGTTCCTCTCTAATTGTGAGGCAGAATTGGGAAAGCTTTCGCAGAGGGAAGGGTATTTTCTAAATCCATCTTCTCTCTTTTTACCTCTTTTAGCCAGGGGCCAGCATAATGTAGTATTATTTTTAATACCAAAGGGTCTTTCTAGATTCCCATAGCTCTCCTCATTCTGGTCTTTTATTATGGAAAACATTCTCTCTCATCTTGCATTCTTGCCTCATCTATCTACTCCAAGTTAGTTTGGTAGTTAGAGACTGGAGATTTTTCCTCTTTAAATATTATACATTTAAAAAATCTATGTTAAGTTAGGACGGATTAATGGGTTAATTCCAGATTTTGCAAGGCTAATATCATATTATGTGGTATCTTGAAAGCCTGGAGGGTTTGAGACATCTGCTATTTTTATAACTTAAAGAGTGAACAATCAGCTCGGCTCAGGAAAAGAAAATTAATCTCAATGTTTTCATGGGATAGAGAGTGTTCTGGTAATATAGGGAGAAACACGGGAGAAAATGTAGGCAAAGTATATACTCTGTATATTTAGGGAGATTCCTAGTACATGATATTTGGGACATAAAGCCTCTTGTATTTTTTATGAGACAAACAGACTTGATTCAGGCTTTACTGCACTATTTATGAACCCCAACAAGGCTCAGCTACAAGGTGGGGGACTTGTGACTTGAAGTCTGTTGTAATAATAGGAAATATTTTATTATGTTGAGAAAACAATGTCAAAATCAACCATTTCATTGAAGTTGTTAACTAAATTCTCTTTCTACTTTCCTCTTCAATCTGACATAGTTTTTGCAACTTTAAAACTGGGATAATAAGAGTACCCCTTCCTCAGTTGTTGGAGGAAATAACTGAGTAATACCAGCCCCAAAAATGCTGAATAAATGTCAGCTTTTCGTAATAGTATTATAAGTGGTATTGAGTAATTTAATTTCTGACCTACGGGATTATTCAAAAGAGTTGAGATTTACATTTTCCATTACCTATGGCTACCTTAAGAGTTTAGTATAACATTTTGACATTCATTTTTTTTTCTTTCCAAAACTGGCAATTACATTCAGTTTCAAATATAGCATAATGAAATTTTCACATACCATTTTAATTTTTGTCTTCGAGAAATTAAAGCTAGAGATTTTTCAAGAAGACATAGCTACAGAAGGCAGAGTCGGGACTTAGACTCAGGTCTTACAATGAATAGCTTTAAAATAAGACAAAACTATGATAAGTCTTAAAAGATGGTAGTGTAAGTTCTATTGTGGTTCGAATGAAGAAAGGGGAACATCTTAATGGAAACTGGGATGGGTAGAGGGTGCCTGTTTGAAATTCTGTTCAATTGCTTCCATTTTTGCCTAGAAGCTTCTACAGATTTTACTGAATTAGTCAGCCTTACCAATTTGAGGTTCTGACATAGAAGTTGGCTACAGAGTCATTTTATCCTAATCTACTTAGAATCAGCTTCACCCTTTTCACTTACATGATAAATCAGGCTCAAGCCTTGCACTCTGCTTAAAAGGAGATTGGAAATGAGTTCCAATTTAGAATAAGACCATCTGCACCATATGTGGCCCATCCAATTGTGACTGGCTCTGCCCTGGCTACCAAACTAATTATGGATATATTTCAGGGTGTAACATACTAGGTTTAAAATCCTTAATTGGCCAAGTTTTATTTTGTCAAAAACCCTTTGCTTTTGCTTTGGAAAAAAGTTCAGTAATCAAGATAAAATGTGTAATGAACTATTAATTAAAATCAAATTTAATTTTAAAAAATCCATGATGAATATAACATTAAATTTTTAAAGTAAGACAGGATTCAATACTTCACAGTCTTTCCTCCCTATCCTCATCCTAATCTGGCCCTGGTTCCAATAAAAGTTTATAAAAGTAGACAGCCAGCGTACCGGCCATAGTTTACTCATTTGATCTAAATACATATATATATATATATAAATTTGGATTTATATATATATATATATATAATATGAACGTATTTATCTTGATTATGGGGTTTGGGAGTGCCTATTTAAATATTGCTTCTAAAGCGAATGCCTTTCTAAACCCACCTTGGTCCCAAATTAGTTTCCAAGCAGGCTTGGAGTTGAGATACTTAGTTAATCCACTGTATATCACACTTAATTTGCTTATATGCCAACACATTTTGCATAATACCTCAACACTTGTGTTCCAGAAAAGTCCTGGTATGGAAAATTCCAGCGAATAAGGATTAATAGTGCCTATTCATTTCATGCTCACAGCAACCATGTGAAGTAGATGCCTTTATGATGACCCTCATTAAGGAATGAGAAAGATGAAGGAATAATGATTAAATAATTTACCCGGGACAAAATACCAAGTAAGGGATGAAGCTGAGCTTTAGACTCAGTTGGGCTGACTCGAGAGTCCATCTCCTAGGCTGCTACACCAAGTTGCCTGTGTTCAGCAGGAAGTAGGAAGTAGGAAAGAGACCACATGTAGTGCAGAGCAAGAGACAGAGGATGGGGAAAGAGTGTTTTCCTTGGACATTCTGGTTCCTAGTTTGATGCTATGTGATGCCATCTGCATTTCCGCCCTTGGATCATGAGATTCCTCCTGTATCCTTTGAAAAATTCTCATCATTAACTTGTGCTAGCACAAGTAAATTTGTGCTGGTCCTCAATACATCTTCAATACAAAAACAATCCTGAATCAAGGCTGATTATTCAAAAACTCCACCCTGATATTACCCATGTTACTTTCTTAATTTGACAGCTGTACTAGTTTTTATCATCTCAACAATCACATCATTTGTATTAAATGTTGACATTTTGTCTATAGGCTATTTGACATCTTTTGTTATTCTTTTAAAAAATAGTGACATATGTGTATGTATATATGGTTGATCCTCCAATTTGTGGCTTTCATATCTACAGATTCAACCAATCACAGATTGAAAATATTTTTAAAAAAATTATAGCTGCAATTGTACTGAATACGTATAAACTTTTTCCTCTTCATGATTTTTTTAAACAATACAGTATAACAACCATTTTTACATTTACATTGCGTTAGGTATTATAAGTATTCTAGAGAGGATTTAAAGTATAAAAGAGGGTGTTTGTAGGTTACATGCAAATAGTAGGCTATTTTATATAAGGGATTTGAGCATCTATGGAGTTTGGTATGGCAGAGTCCTTCAATCAATCCCTTGGGGACAGCAAGGGACAATTGTACTTTTCTGCTTTTTTTTTTTTTTTTAAATTAAACAGAGTCCCACTCTGTTGCCGAGACTGGAGTGTAGTGGCACAATCTCAGCTCACTGTAATGGTTGCCTCCCAGGCTCAAGCAGTTCTCTAGCTTCAGGCCCTTAAGTAGCCGAGACTACAGGTGTGTACCAACACGCCTGCCTAATTTTTGTACTTTCAGTAGAGGTGGGTTTTCACCACATTGGCCAGGTTGATCTCGAACTCCTGGCCTCAAGTGATCTGCCTGCCTCAGTCTCTCAGAGTGTTGGGATTTCAGGCATGAGACACCACGCCTGGCCAATTGTACTTATCTTCCAGTTATATTGTACTTCTGTTGTACAAGCTTTCTGATCCCATGGTATCTAGTTGTATTGTATGCACACTTGTCATACAATAACTATTTTAGAATGAGCAAAATCCATCTAATAACCATTTCTATTTTTTACCCCAGCTACAAGAACAAACATCATCTCCAACACTGTTAATATGCAAACACATATTTTAAGTATAAAAAAGATGTTTGCTTTCTGTGCTGTTAACATTGGAATAAACAAGTCTGAATTATGAGATGCTGTAATTCCTTAGAGAGCCACTAATGACAATAGAAAACATGAGTGCAAAGCTCAAATGGTTTGTGTGATCACCAAAAACTCAATTCAAAAGTATGGCTCAATAATTCAACTTTCTCTATGAGGCTGTTTTATTTTTAATTTTATAACCTTCCTAGATTAGAGAACTAAGCACATGGTATACACAGACAAAATCAAACAGAGCCTAGAAAAAAAAATCAGGTATTTTTTAAGTCCATTACAACTGAGTAGTATGGCTAATTATTTTATTTACATAACCAGTGCAATGGTGTGTGAGTCTGCACCAGTTTTGGATAGCATTACCTGAACTTATGTTTTGGAAGAAATGATGGAAATTTGCTAGAAATACAATGCATGTTTCCAAGCTTACTTTGTGAATTCTTGTATCCACAAGGTTATTCAAATCCAAAATAAGTATACTGAATTCCAGATGGCAAAAACCATAATCTTAGAAAGTATTGTTATTCTAATGCAGATTTTAACAGCTAGAAATCATTAAATAGCCATCGCTTGAAATAATAAGAGTTAAAATTACTGTAATAAGTCAGAGCCTATGAAACACTCTACTCTCTATTAATTGCAAAAGTCCTGTGGGAAGGCTTAGCTGACAATCTCTGACATCACCCTTAAAGGGTCAGAAATACATCCTTCTGAAGTCTAACATACCTCAGATAAATTTCTAAGCTTGATTTTCTCATTTGTAGATTGGCAATCATATATCAAAAGAGTACTGTGAGGATTTAATCTATTAATGCATAAAGTGTGAATTGGCTATGTTATAAATATACAACATTGCTGTTTTTATTGTTATTATTTTACTCACAGTGTTTATCTCCCTGATATTAATTTAACTAAAATTTCTTTGAGACTATATTATAAAATTATAACTTAGAAATATGATACATTTGAGGTTAACTAAAACATCCTCAGGTGTATGACTTGCTAGATAAGAAGGACTTCAGTTCAAAGCTAGCCTTTCAAGTTTCAGAAGGTACATTTAACTCTTCGTGTACTACTGTCTGGCTACTGATGAACCTTGGTCCCCTAAAAGGGTTGTGTCAAGATGGAAATTTCCTAGGTTGTGGTAAAATTGTGTGTCCCGTTTCCTCTGGAAAGGCTTTTTCTTTGGCTTGACTACTGCAGCTCTCACTTTTTATTTGACTCTTTCTTTTCAAGATTGAATACAAGAACACATTTTTGGAAAGACATCTCAGAACCTCTTACCATGTAACAAATATGCCTGTCCCTTCTAAGTTTTACTTTGTACTTATCTGATCTTACAAATAGACTGTGAACTCTTTGAACCACTGCACTGTTTTACTTAATTTTGTATCTCTTAAGTCTAAACCAATGTTTAGATAATCTTAGGTATTAAATACACTTTGAATGAATGAAAAACAGTGTAAGGTGTGCAAATTGTTTTTTCTTAATATAGAGCTTAATTTTCACAACCAGCTGGCTGCTCTCTTATTTAAAATAAATAATTTTGGAAGACATAATTATATAGGCATTTATCACTTAGTGGCTGTGTTTACCAAGTGGGACACTGGTTGTCTAAAAGAATGAACATAAGACCCAGAGATGCCAGTGGAAGCCTTCTAGACACTAGGAGAACCCAACTTAACTTTATTATTAATACTAACAGCAACTATGGGGATGAGTTTGAAGGAAATTATATAATACTATCAATTATTTTATATTGTTAAAAATAAGCAGAAGACAAAATCTAGGCATTTATTGATATTTGCTCTGAAGAATTCATATTCAAGCAAATGTGTTCAGCAATTTTGTATATTGGCTGTTACAATGACAGGTAGCATGTGAACAGGTTTGATACACATTCTTATTTCAACCAATAACTGTTTTTACTGAAATTTTTCATCTGTGTTGAGGAACTCTATAAAAGCGAAATGATAACATTCAATTTCAGAGTTTGTGATGCACAAATATTTTTCTGGAGTCTCTTTTACCAACTTTTCTTACATAGAGATTATTTTGCCTAAAACAAATTGAAAATACAAAGGCTATATTTCTTGGAAATCCTGCTTTTATGTTCAATGAAAAATATGTTAGACATTAACAAGCTGGCTGGAGCAGCCACATATTTATTTTTAATCTAATGTGTTATATTTGCATGGACATGACCTATGCAAAAATCAGATATTAAAATGCTAAAATTGTGGCTATATTTAATTTTAAGGTTATTAAAGATGAATACTTCATGATCAAATATGAGAGATAGTTTACCAAAATATAAAAAGAGCTAAGGACAGCATCTTTTTTCTTGATGTACTTTGGGCATGTATTTATAATATGAATCACCTGAGACATCAGAGACCAAATGTCTCATAACTGATTATGCCAAATTTATAAAGATTTCAAAAATAAAAATTTTAGAGCATAACGAAAAAGTTTGGTTTACTGCATAATATGTAAGTATCTGCATCTAATTATGGTTTTTACATATTTCTCATATTATCTAATATTTCACCAATGACATTCAGAAGTCATCTGACCTAAATTTTTAATATCTGATACTTACAACCTACCTTAGAATATGTGGAGGTCACTTCTGGATTGTCATATCTACTCACTGAGTTAAACTGAGGAATAAATTTTTTCTGCTTACATTAAGTATTTATCTTAGTGATTCTAGATAAAGGTTATGCATTGTATTTTAAAAATCTATGTATTTGAAATTAGGAAGTGGTCAAGCCCTTATTATCAATTTTTTATTGTTTGTAACATTTTACAAATGTTAAAAACAGGCACAGTGGCTCTTGCCTGTAATCCCAGCATTTTGGAAGGGGGAGGTGGGAGGATTGCTTGAGACCAGGAGTTTGAGACCAGCCTGGGCAACAAAGTGAGACTTCATTTCTATGAAAAAAAATTTTAAATTAACTGAGCATGGTGGTGAACATCATTGGTTCAGTAGTCCCAGCTACTACAAAAGCTGAGTTTGGAGGAATGCTTGAGCCCAGGAGTTCGAGGCTGTAGTGAGCTGACTGCACCACCGCACTTCAGCCTGGGAGACAGTGTAAAACCACACACACACACACACACACACACACACACACACACACATATTATGAACCACATATGCTCATAAGGCGACTCAAAAGCAGAATATCAAATTTGGAATAAGGGGGGCTTGTGCTTCTTAATCTATCATAATCATAATTATTTTACTAGTCCGGGAGATCAGGAATTAAATTTAGAAGCATGGAAGTAAGTTTTGAGGGTTTTTCAAACATCTCCATGAACATAGGTCTGCGGAATGAAAATATTATTCTTTTTCCTGAAAAGAATACCCCAGCCATTAATTAATCCCAGTGATGTTTCTCTTTGTGAAAAAATTATCCCAGTCATTTAGAACTGTAAACAGTGCCCAGAGAGAAATTCAGTAACAGGATATACTAAATCAGTGACTCCCTAGTCACAAATAAATAATTCTGGTTTCATATCTAGACAGTGAAACCATCGCCCAGAACATTTCACTTCTCATTGTCCTTTTGCAGTCTGCATCCTGCCAAAGTTACAGGATTTGGGTGTGAGAATTTTTTAGAGTCCAAAGAGGTATTTACATATTCTGTAGATCACTGTAGCAGAACATTTTTGTATCCCTCTAAAGATTATGTACACAATCTTTAAGAGCATTTTGGAAAGAGCAGGGACCTCAAACTCACATGTATTTTTCATTACTTTCCAGCTGCTAGTTCTTAGATTGTCAGAATTTGGGATAATAACCTGCAGACTATCACTTAGTGTTTTACTACAAGGGAAGATTGGGTTGCCACCATAATCCCAAATTGAGATCGAATTAGAATAAACGGCTGTTAAACTCTCCAGCCTAATTGTGAATGGTGTGTATTTGACATTCTCTAAGATATAAATTAAAATAAAAAGAACATTTGCAGAGGCATGGAGTAGCTTTGCATTAATGATGGCCTCCCTTGCACTGCTGACAGTCTGCATTATTCATAGTGTCATTATCGGGACTATTCAGTGCTGAGTGATTTGTTTGCCCAGAAATTGTACAACCTGACCAGATAAGTAATATCTGTAGTTTGTATTTATTCTTATGACTGCTTACTTGGGTATGGCTTCTTTTATCTCTGTGGTGAGCCTACTTACTGCTGCTCAGCGGGATGTACCATCAGTGACATAGGCTTTATTCATTTACAGATCCACAGCGCTGCATCAAAGTATTAAATCCTGCAAATGTGGGGAAAACTCAAAGGCTTTAATCATCGGACTGGCAATTGTCATTGTACTGCTGCCATATGTCAGCACTGAAGTTAAGTTTCATGTTTGTGTGCTGTAAGGAAGGCATGTGGCCATGTGCTGCCTGCTTGCTTAAGATAGAGTCTTCCCCTGCCACTCCAATAACTTTGCCATTCAAATCCCTTTTATCTGCACAGAATGAAGTAACCAGAGTCCTACAATGAAATGTGAATGTGTCCTTTCAGAACTGATTGGTCTATTTCATAACTCCTTTTTTATTCTAATTAAACCAGCTTAGGAGAGAACTGTGTTTAACATCTTGGGCATCTAACAACAACAAGGAATGGCAGGAAAGAATCAAAGGATGTAGAAAGCTTTCTGCTGTGAAAGCAAGGTTTAAAGGTCTAGAGGATTCCCCCCCGCAGCAAAGAGATCATCTTTTGAAATCGTCTCCATCCGTTCCCCTCTACACATACCAATTTTGGTTTTATAACACCCCTTGCTGTGCATGTCTTGGCAGGAAAGTTGCCCATCTTGCAGAGTCTTGCATGAATAATTCATTTATATGTCATGCTGACTCTTGAAAGCCTGGATTACAGCTTTGGAGGAAATGTTTAATAGAATTCTTCCAAACAATCGAAAATATAGCTCAGAGTTCTATGAGTTCTATTTCTTTGAAAGCCTCAGTCCAATAAAAGAATTAATATGCTGGAAGTTCAAACACACTCGGGGCCATTCAACCTGCGTTGAGCTGAACTGTAACCTAATAGTGAAGGTTAATATTTTAGATTAGGGTTACTGTTTCTCAGAGACAGGATTCTTACGTACAGGCCTTGAGTTCAATATACTGGCACAATTACTTTTTTGTTAGATCTTTAGGTTTTGGATTTTTTTTAAAGATAACATCAGAGGACCTTGGAGAACTAGGCAGACAAGCAGCTAAGAGAAGTATTGAGTTAGACGTGGGCAAACAAACTCTGTGTACATCAAGCTGCATGATCATCTGTTATTACTCAGTGATGTTCTCTGGCCTGCTAATCAGCCAAACTGGAAAATTCAAATATCTTCTGTAGACTCAGTATCTTATCTCTTTTAGTCCCTGTTTCAGTGATTTTATTGTATCTACTCACCTTTACCTCCCCTTCCATTTTCCTCAAAGCCTTTTTTGTACTCCCTTCAATGCTTGCCTTTAACAAAGTCTTTAAAATATATTTACATTGCCCAGTAAAGGACTGATGGCCTAAATTTTAACTCACTTTCACTTTCCTAGGATGGATTATATCTTAAGTCAAGAAGAAAGTCATAAACTTAAAAGAATCTATTGATTCTACTGAGGCTTATTCTTTGCTTAATAACTTTAAAAATGACAAAAAAAATGTGCTTGTTGTAGAAAACAAAATAGTTAAAGCAAAAGAAAAAAACAATAACTGACATTGTGGCATATAATCTATATTTATATCTATATGTGGATCCACCTATGTGTCTATAGATGCATATATCCATGTATGTAACTTTACAAAGATGGGATAATCTACAGCAGAATTTTAAATAGCAGCTGAATTCCTGCAGAGTATCTATTCCTTGGGTTTGCTCTATCTAGGTTGTTGGGTTTTAAACTTTTTTCACAGAGTCCTCTGGATTAGTGGAAGGAATTTGGGTTAGATATCTTCCTTTTTGCCCTGTAGATTTATGGTCACCTGTTAAAATACTACTCTGTGCTTTGTGAGGCTAACTTGAATGGATTATATCTACTGGCTTTCTTACCCTCTGGCCCCTCATTGGGTTCGGCCAATAAGAGAATCAACAGGAGCCCATCAGGAAGGGAGAGTGAGATTAGGGTATTTATTCACCCAGTTTCCTTTCTTGGGAAAGGGAGTTAATAGCACACAACTCTGTCTCCTGCTGAGTTTTAGTAGCCAATCCCTCCCTTCTCTCTTTCAGGCCAAGGGTAGTAACATTTTAGTTGCTGCTGCAAAGCAAACTATCCCAAAACTTAGTAACTTAGAACTACAGTTATTTATTTGCCACAGAATTGGCAATTTTTGCTTGGTCAAGAAGGCTTATGTTTGCCTTTCACCACTTCAGCTGGAGTAGATTAACTTGGGGCTAAAGGATATATTTCCAGGAGGGTTCCCTCATATGGCCGGTAAGTTAGTGCTGACTGTTGGTTTGGAGTTCAATTTGGACTGAGGGCCAGGGGGCCTAGGTTTTTCTTCACATGAGCTTCTCCACGGCTGCTTGGACTTCCTCACAGTATACTGCCTGGGTTCCAACAACAATCTTCCAAAAGAAAACCAGGCATCAAATCTGCCTCACTTTTATGATACAGCCATGGATTATTTTGCATCATTTTCTACTTTAATCACAAATGCTCATGGATTCAAAGAAATGAAATAGAGACATCACCTTTCAATGGGAGAATACCAAATGAAGCTTAAAAGAGCATGTGGGAAGAGAAATACTAGAAATAAGGCAGTTTATCTGATGGTTTCTGACTTATTAGCCAGAGAGTACTGTACTATCTTTGGGTTTCCTTATGTCCTGTCTACACTTTTATAAACAATCTCTGTATTAAATTATACTCAAACTACCAAATATGAATATGCCATATGTTTTTGCTGGGACCCTGCTTAATACAAGATTGAGAGTAAATAATAGTAGGAAATGTAAAGGAGAATGGTGCCATTTTGCAAGGTGTCAGGACTAGCCTAAACATCTACTACAGCACCATCTTTATTTTTAACACAGATATTTTGATATCACATAAGTTTTCATTGGAAGAAAGTCTCTTTCTGTTAAAATAATGTTTTAAAATACAACTGTTAAGTCCTTGAGCATAATGATGCTAGTTTTAAAAGTTGTTTCCTGCCTACTGTAGTAACTCCTAATCGAAACTCTTACAAGTCTATGCTTCTTGACAGGGAAATACATTTTTCCCTCTAGGTTAATTACCATATATGTACAAAGAATGTGCAATGTTCAATCTACTTTCAGATGTGTTAACAAAACAATATCGACACTAGATCATCTGACTTATCCATATTGACAGTCAAGGTATCATTAACCTTAAACTCGAATGATCTATTCAAACAGTGGCCTCATACAAGAATAGTTTTTAAAAAAAATTTCAATAAGTTTTTTTCTTCCCTTTCTCTACTGCATATCTCTTCTCAAATGAAGCCCTTTAGGTACTTGTTGAACCTCCAAAGGAAATAAGATGGCAGGAGTTAGTATACATTCTACTTGTCAGTACAAATGAAATAGAATAAGGCTACACGCTGTTCAGAGGATGGAACTGAATTTTCTTTGGAAAAAAAGAGAAAAATTCAGTGTTTTGTCTAGAGGAGTAAAAGTTAACGATAATATCTCTTTTTCTATTTTCCTTGTAGCCTATATAAGATTTTCCCTATGTGAAACTGAAAGTGGTAGAATTGGTGGAGATATTGCAGCAGAAGTAAATGAAGAGATGCATGAGTAAGTCACAAAAAAAATTTAAGCCTCAAGTAATGGTGTGTGTATTTGTCTAACTATTTTAAACCAGTCTCTTGAAAAGGAGCCACAATAAATTATAATACAGAAGAACAATCTACATAATACTCTCATTTTACAAAAACACTTTTAACTCAACTACAAATATTCTGGTTTGAAATATCTGATACTTTCCCCCCCATTGCCCCTTGTGATATTACAGCTGCCCCTTAGGTCATTAGATCAGTCAGGGACAAAGCAAAAGACAGAAATTATACCCAGTTATATTAACAGAGAGAATTTCATATGAAGAATTGTTAACTATGTGTAAAGTTGTTAACTTGATAACCGAAAAGGCAAAAGGAGAAATTAAGCTACCATAGAGAGATGACAAATGTGAGAAGCAACAGATACTCCTAGGGCTGGGGAAACAGAGGGAATAGGTTGGAATTATTAGAACCTTGAAGCTTTGGAGAGGAGCCTTGTAGAACAAACACACAAAGTTCTGAGGCAGGACTCTGCTTAGCTGGTCTAGTGTTTCAGCTCACAGGAGGATCCCATCAAGGTCTGCACATAGACTTCTGAGGAGGGGATTCTAAAGAGCTGGTGCTATTATTTCCAAGAGGGACATTATGAGCTTGGTTCTGCAGGTGCTGAGACAACTGTACAACAGCAACATAGCTGCTTTGAGGGTGAATATAGTAATGTTGGTTAGTGCCTCATAGATACATATTTAATATGTATTCAATACAAACTTTATATGTATTTTTTCTATCATCTGTTATCAATCGACATATCTATTAACCTATCTAGTACCTATGTAATCAATTTGTCCTATTTCTGTGATGCTGACAGGTAAATAGCTCAGAAGTTTCTGCTGAGCTTTTTCTTTAGGTTCTGCTTCTAGTGATTGCTATAACAGGAAACATTATGAGTTTTGACTCATTCAGCAAGCTTGCGGTTTCTTCCATAAACAGCCTTTTTATTCTGCCTAAACTCAAACAGATGCAACGGAGATAGAAAAGCTGCATGTATTGATCATCTACCATGTACTAGCCAACTGAGCTTGGTGTTTTTCAAAAATTATCTCATATGGTTCTTGCCATAATCCAATTATACAGATATTTTTGTTCTCATTTCTCATTTTACTAGTGAGAAAACTGAAGTTATAAAATGTATCAGAAGATACACATAAAATAAATGAAGTGGGCAGGATGTGAAGCTAGAACTACCTCCTTCAAAAAGATTTAAATCCTCCAGCCCCTACCAACTTTGAAACCACTGCTAGCCCATATGGTATCTTCGTCCTTACTAAGAAAAAAAAAATTCTTTCTCAAGGCAGACAAAACCCCACGGGTACCCAACCTAGCAAGAGGGTTAAATGTTTGTGTGCTAGAAAAAGGCACTTCTGCTTCTGGGTAGATGCAATTCTGAGTCAGGTCACACAGCTTGCAGACCAGAGCATGGATTTGATTTGATTGTCACCTGCTTTTCACATCCTGGTTGGGCACCCTTGTGAGTAGCACGATCTATACAACAGAACACCATGATCTTTTTCAACATTACTCCATCAAAATAATGTTTCTCTTTAAGATCTCTGTTTCTTTCAGATTTCAGCATTAAGAGGACTACATGCCTTTCTGCCCTAAAATGTCTTGTTTTTCTTTCTCTTTTATGTAATAATGCCAATTATGTATTAAATTAGTGATCTTTTGCTGTATAACAAATTATCTCAAATTTCAGCAGGCTAAAAGAGCGAATATTTATTATCTCACATAGATTCTTAGTCAGAAATCCAGGAGCCACTATGCTGGGTGGTTCTGACTTGGAGTCTTTCATGAGATTGCAATCAAGCTGTCAGTCAGGCGTCAGTCTTTTGAAGCTTTCCACATTTGAGGGATCTTCCTTTAAGATCACTCATGGGGCTATTGGAAGGAGACTTCAGTTCCTCACCATACTGGCCCTTCCACAGAGCTACTTATTACATGACTTCCTCCAGAAATAGTGACCGAAGAGAAGAAGAAAAATACCAATCACAGTGGAAGCTGAAGGGACGTTTGTAACTTCACCTCAGAAATGAAGCATCATTTTGGATCCTTTTTCTGCTGGAGTGCACTGGCTTGATCTTGGTTCACTTCGACCTCCATCTCCTGTGTTCAAATGATTCTCCTGCCACAGCCTCCCGAGTAGCTGGGACAACAGGCGTGCACCATCGTGCCCGGCAATTTCTTTGCATTTTTAGTAGAGACCAGGTTTCACCATGTGGGCCAGGCTGATCTCAAACTTCTGACTTCATGATCCACCAACCTCAGCCTCCCAAAGTGCTGCAATTACAGGTGTAAGCCACTGCGCTGGACCTTTTTCCATGGTATTTTATTGGTCCCACAGAACAACACGGGTACAATGTACAAACCATTGGGAGCCATCTTAGAGGATGGTGAGCAAACATAGTTAAGACTATGATCTCATTACATGTTCCAACAACCTGAGGAGATAAAATGGCTGATACTCCGTTGATCCTCAGTGGGACAACTGTTAGCTGGCATTTATTTTGATCAAATGAGTGTTTGTTCCGATTTTTCTATGCTCATGCCCAATCAGTTGTCAAATATTTTGATCGTTATTCCTAGAGATAGGTATTGTTGTTATCGTCAGCTTACAGACATTGGATGTGAGGTTTCTAGACCTCAGTTTCCTCCACAAACAAATGCTAGAATTGAGCTTGGAACCCCCAAACCTTCAATTGCTACGCTATTACATTCTTTAGAATATTCAATTTTAACTTCAATTCATCGCTTCTAGAAGTAACTGGCACCACACTAATACCAAACATATTTCTACATGAATAAATTTCCATTAACATATTAAATATAAAAGCCTTTTTAAAGCTAGCTTGATGTTAAAAATCAAAGGAAGAGATTTTATCATTAGGCAGGTCAGAGGCTTATTTCACCCTGTGTTGAAAGAGAAGAGCCCATGTCTCAAATAAAAAAGCTTATCTCATTTTGAGGAGGACATTCTATATTACTGTTTTCTTTCTAGTTAATATAACATTTGGATTTAAATTTTAAAAGGATAACCCTCTCCCCAAATATTTATGCGTGTCAGTTCCATAAGAGTGCATTTAGGGAGACAAAGTGGGAGGTCTACTATTTGCATACTCCTCCAACAACTGAAAGACTGAGTTCTATAATTATGAAAATTATCAGTTAAAAGTGGTTGACAGCAAAAAAATGACAACTTGGGCTGATTTTTAAAAGAAATTTAAATAGATACTACACATGTTATGTAAGTGCTGCCTAAAGGCTGGGTTTGGGTTTTTTATCAAAGAGTGGCAAATAATAACAAATTTATTTTGTGAAAAAATAGTTAGTGGATGTGATTCTTTTATTTTTAAAATATACATTTACATATAAGAAGAATAATTGCAAGGTATTAGTAGCAACAAATTTACTTCTGATATAGCCCTTATTTCAGGCAACATTTATAAAGGCCAACTGAAATCAAAGCTAAGACAAATACCCAGATATAAGCTGAGGCCCAAACCCCAAAATCTGCAATTATCAATATATCCTCAATATATCAATGGCTGCTTGGCTTCAGGGTAATTTAAACGAAGACAAAATCAATCTGGTTTGCACAGGCTTCAGATATTTCATTAGCCATGTGAGATCCTCCAACCTATGGAAATTAAGCTATGGCCAGGGCAAGTCTGACTAAAAAAAAATAGGCAATCACACAATTTTAACAAGCTCACATGTTTTAATATAACCTAAAGTCTATTTTCATTTTTTCCATTTCTTGCCCAATAATCACTCCCATACTGAAATGCAGGGACTGAATCCTCCATCTTTTTTTCCTGGAGAAGTCTTACCTTACTCTATTAGGCCATAAATAAATGCTAAGATCCATGTTATACCTCAAAAAACATAAACAATTATGCAATATATTCTTCATATGCCCACCTATTTTTCTTCTTATAACAGCTTTCCCTGGATTCATAGTCCAGATGCTTACTTTGTGTCAAAAGTATTTTGATTCAATTATCTGTGAAGGCAAATATCAAAGAAAACCCATCGTGAAGATTTCTGGTCTCTTAAAACTATGTTGCCTTTAGGAGCTCATGTTAGAAGCATAGGAGCTGAAGTTTTCTGTCTGAATTCAATTTCAATTAGATTTTAATATCAGACCTCCCTCTGATTATTAATATTCTGCTACCCAATTTTTAGAAACGCAATTTGTGGTTCACTCACCTTGCTGGCTCTGTATTTCCATCATCACACTTGCCCTTACTCCACATTCTATACAGTCTGCGTGAACAAGATCTTAATAAAAATCTTATCCGTTCTTGAGACTGTAACATTCCCAAACTGTTTGTAAAAGTGAAATATTCTTCACTCAAGCTTTGTAAATTACAATCTTCTTAACATCAACGGTTTAATGTGTTTTCGGAATGAGGAAAAAATAGGGAGGGAGGTTTGTATGTTTTAGTAACTCTCCCTTTGCTTCTTCTAATGAAGATTAGAATTTATATGAAATTTAATGAGATAGTTGTCTATCAAAGATGACATCTATGCAGTATCTGTTGGACAACACATACAACAGGCCTCTTTAGAGGGAAAAAGGCATTCTTCATATTTAAAGTATCATATAATAGTAAGAAAAAATAAATTTACAAGTCACTGACGGAATAACTATGGTGTGGTAGGTTGTCACTTCATAAATTTTGTCTATCCTTACAGCAATTGAATTAATCCAATCTGTTTCCTTTTTTAAAAAGCAAATAGGTTTTATTTATTTATTTATTCATTCATTTATTTATTTAAGGCAAACTTCACTTTCTAGTAGACACCAATGGTGCTGTAATGAGGACTGTGAGACTATGTGAAATCATTGGGAAAGATTACCATGATCTATTAATGATGTCTGTTATGAATTTGCCAAGGGGAAGTTGTAGTAGATACAAGTAAAATATTTTGCATCCCTGGTCTATGTGAAGTCAAAGAGCAAGACTGATGGTATAAGTCCATTCTCATACTGCTATAAAGACATACCTGAGACTGGGAAATTCAAGGAGAAAAGGGGTTTAATTGGCTCTCAGTTCCACATGCTGTACAGGAAGCTTGGCTGGGAGGCCTCAGGAAACTTACAATCATGGCAGAAGGCAAAGGAGAAACAGGAATGTTTTGCTTGGCTAGAGCAGAAGGAAGAGAGTGAAGGGGGAAGTGTTACACACTTTTAAACAACCACATCTCTTGAGAACTCACTCACTTTCACAAGAATAGCAAGGGGAAAATCTGTCCCCATGATCCCATCACCTCTCACCAGGTCCCCCCTTGACCAACATTTGGAATTACAATTCAACATGAAATTTGAGTGGGGATACAGAGCCAAGCCATATCCCTGATTAAAGTTTTCTATTATTTGACTATTATACTTTAGGAAATTTTTTCCCACACTTTTGGAATTAGAGCTTCCAGGCTGAGGTTTGGGAATGAGAGCTTTCAAAAATTTCCCCAAGTGATTCTAACAAGAGCTAAGTTTAAGGGCCATTGTGTTAGGGATCAGATTTATATCAAGCTTATTTTTTAATTTTTAAAAAAGTTTTGTGGATACATTGTTTTATATACTTATGGGGTACATGAGATGTTTTAACGCAAGCATGCAATGTGTAATGATCATATCACGGAGAATGAGGAATTCATCCCCTTGAGCATTTTCAAACATATTTTTCAGTTCAGAGCTAAGGGATAAGCAATGAGTGAGGGTGTGCTTGTATGTGGCAGGCAGTAGGGGGCAGTGTAGGAAACAATCAAATTCTTGTTGGCAAAGGACTGCTTTAGTGCTTTGCAATCGTTTTGCATGCAGGTTTTTATTATTATGGAGATGAACTTCAGAAGAGAATAAAAAATAGAGATAGGCTAATTGAGGAGAATAAGAAAGAAAGAGAAAGGAGAGCATAATATTCATCTAGGGTCATAGGTCTTTCTTGTTTCTCTGAAATTTACATTACAGAGTTACAATGGTTCCTTGCCTTAGATACACATAAGTTAAGCCTCAGAGGAGGTGGAGAACTGGGGCAATTATTTGCAAATTCATTGACTTACTTGATAATTGCTTTAAGTTTCTATTTTAAAAATACTGTGAAGATTGAACTAGAATTTATTTCCTGATTGAGTGATACTAAGAAGTCACGCCCTGCTCTCTTCTAATACTGTACCATTTTATCGCAGACTGTAGCACCTCATAAATAAAAAATACATAAATAAATATCCATTTTTTTTTTTTTTGTAGAGTCAGGGTCTCACTATGTTGCCCAGGTGGAACTTGAACTCCTGGCCTCAAATGATCTTGCCTCCATCTCCTAAGTGCTAGAATTATAGGTGTGAGCCACCTGGGCCAGCCTAAAATTTTTCACAAATTTGTGTGTGTCTGTGTGTGTGTGTGTGTGTGTGTGTGTGTGTGTTTATGTGTATGCCCATCTATTGAATTCTCTCCCCCATCCCCTTTCTCCTTTTGCTCCTTTCCATCTCTTTCCCTCTTTCACATACACACAGTTGAGCCCATGTGCCTGCACGCATTTTTAAGTATCTATTTATGTTAAGGCATTCTAATAAAGGAAAAACTTTTTAAAAGTCCACAGAAATTAAAGCTTTTCAAGATGCATCATGATCTAATGAATAAAAATAACAATGTTTTGCAACATGCAAAATCATAACATATTGCAAAAGATAATTGAAATTCCTGCATATGCCTAGGATATTAATATTTTTCCCTGCTTTTTCATAATTAGATTGATGTGCGTATTTAAAAATCTGCTCCCCACAAGTGCTTAAGGATGCCAGGTTTTTCCTGAGTCATTTTGCCAACTCAAATACTAGATTTGAACGTGCTTTCTGTCCCAGTGGTATATACATGGGTGATATTTTAGCATCACTGCAAGGTGCCGGTGTGCTGAGAATATCAGCACAGATGTTAGAGAATGCTATTATTCTGAAATAAATCGTTCATTTCCTGGGCACTTTCAATTTTATATTGGCAATAGTAGCCATTACAATCCTATCTGATTTACATCCTCAGCATTTACCTTTCAAATTGATAGGCCTCTGAGACAATAAATATTTTTTAAGTTTAGACATTAAGTCTGGTTTTCTAGATGCAGAAACTGAGATGGGGATTTGAATGTACTTGATGTGTTAAGGGAGTGTGCTGAAGAGATAAGGAGTGAGGAAGAAGGTAGGAAGGGAATGGGGAGCAGTAAGAGTTGTCCACTTTGAGGCAAGGGGGTCAACATTTATACTGCCAATGTATTAGCTTGATGTGGTTGTGATATGACTTGAATCTGTGTCCTGGCCAAATCTGACGTTGATATGTAATCCCCAATGCTGGGGCTGGGTCCTGGTGGCAGGTGACTGGATCAAGGGGGCCATTTCTTATTAATAGTTTAGCACCATTCTGCAAGTGCTGTTCTTGTGATAGAGTTCTCATGAGATCTGGCTATTTTAAAATGTGCAGCACCTCCCCCAGCCCCTTGTTCCCTTTCTTGTCATGTAAGACATGTCTGCTTCTCCTTCAACTTCTGCCATGATTGTAAGTTTCCTGAGGCCTTGCCAGAGACTGATGCTGCCATGCTTCTTGTATAGCCAGCAGAACTGTGAGTCAATTAAACCTCTTTTCTTTATAAATTACCCAATCTCAGTTATTTCTTTAGAACAGTGTAAGAACAAACGAATACAAAATATTGGTACCAAGAAGGAGAGCACTGCTATAAGGATACCTGAAATGTGGAAGCAGCTTTGCAACTGAGAAACCAGCAGAGGTTGGAAAGGTGTGGAGGGTTCAGAAGATAGAACAATAATGAAAATGTTGGAACTTCCCAGAGGCTTGTTGAATGATTGTGACCAAAATGCTGATAGTAATACGGTCAATGAAGTCCAACCTGATGAGGTGTCAGATGGAAATGGGGAACTTTTCTTTTTTTAATTGCATTTTAGGTTTTGGGGTACATGTGAAGAACATGCAAGATGGTTGCATAGGTACACACATGAGAGTGTGATTTGCTGCCTGTATCTGGCATTTCTCCCCATGTTATCTCTCCAACTCCTCAACCCCTGCTGTCCCTCCCCTACTTCCCCTTGACAGACTCCAGTGTGTGATGCTCTCCTCCCTGTGTCCACATGTTCTCATTGTTCAACACCCGCCTAGTGAAAACATGCGGTGTTTGATTTTCTATTCTTGTGTCAGTTTTCTGAGAATGATGGTCTCCAGGCTCATCCATGTCCCTACAAAGGACACAAACTCATTGTTTTTGATGGCTGCATAATATTCCATGGTGTATATATGCCACATTTTCCCTGTCCAGTCTATCATCGATGGGCATTTGGGTTGGTTCCAGGTCTCTGCTATTGTAAACTGTGCTGCAATGAACATTTGTGTGCATGTGTCCTTATAGTAGAATGATTTATAATCCTTTGGATATATACCCAGTAATGGGATCACTGGGTCAAATGGAATTTCTGTTTCTAGGTCCTTGAGGAATGGCCACACTATCTTCCACAATGGTTGAACTAATTTATACTCCCACCAACAGTGTAAAAGTGTTCCTATTTCTCCACATTCTCTCCAGCATCTGTTTCTAGAATTTTTAATGATCGCCATTCTAACTGGTGTGAGATGGTATCTCAATGTAGTTTTGATTTGCATTTCTCTAATGACCAGTGATGATGAACATTTTTTTCGTATGTTTGTTGGCCTCATGTATGTCTTCTTTTGTAAAGTGTCTGTTCATATCCTTCACCCACTTTTGAATGGACTTGTTTGTTTTTTTCTTGTAAATCTGTTTCAGTTCTTTGTAAATCTGGATATCAGCCCTTTGTCAGATGGGTAAACTGCAAAAATTTTTTCCCATTCTGTTGGTTGCCCTTTCACTCTAATGACTGTTTCTTTTGCTGTGCAGAAGCTGTGAAGTTTGATTAGGTCCCATTTGTCTAATTTGGCTTTTGTTGCCAATGCTTTTGGTGTTTTGGTCATGAAGTCCTTGCCTATGCCTATGTCCTGAATGGTTTTGCCTAGATTTTCTTCTAGGGTTTCTATAGTGTTAGGTCTTATGTTTAAGTCTTTAATCCATCTGGAGTTAATTTTAGTGTAAGGTGTCAGGAAGGGGTTCAGTTTCTGCTTTTTGCACATGACCAGCCAGTTTTTCCAACATCATTTATTAAACAGGGAATCCTTTCTTTATTGCTTGTTTTTGTCAGGGTTGTCAAAGATCGGATGGTTGTAGATGTGTTGTGTTTCCTCCGATGCCTCTGTTCTGTTCCATTGGTCTATATCTCTGTTTTGGTACCAGTACCATGCTGTTTTGATTACTGTAGCCTTGTAGTATAGTTTGAAGTCCGGTAGTGTGATGCCTCCTGCTTTGTTCTTTTTGCTTAGAATTGACTTGGCTATGCGGGCTCTCTTTTGGTTCCATATGAAGTTTAAGGTGGTTTTTTCCAGTTCTGTGAAGAAGGTCATTGGTAGCTTGATGAGGATAGCATTGAATCTGTAAATTACTTTGGGCAGCATGGCCATTTTCACGATATTAATTCTTCCTAACCATGAACATGGAATGTTTCTCCATCTGTTTGTGTCCTCTCTGATTTCGTTGAGCAGTGGCTTGTAGTTCTCCTTGAAGAAGTCCTTTACGTTCTTTGTTAGTTGTATTCTTAGATATTTTATTCTCTTTGTGTAGCAACTGTGAATGGCAGTTCGTTCTTGATTTGGCTCTCTTTAAGTCTGTTATTGGTGTATAGGAATGCTTGTGATTTTTGCACATTGATTTTGGAAATGGGAAACTTAATGACAACTGAAGTAAAGGTCACTTTTGTTATGGATTGGCAAAGAGGTTGGCTGCATTGTGCACTGTTGCCAAGTGATTGAAAAGAAAAGCCCCCCTTTTAAGGGAGAAATTCAAGCAGATTGCAGAAATTTGCATAAGTAAAAAGGAGCCAACTGCTAATATCCAAGACAATGGAAAAAAGACTTCAAAGATATTTCAGAGACCTTTGTGGCAGCTCCTCCAATCACAGGCACAGAGGTCTAGGGGGGAAAAATGGTTTCCTGAGCAAGGCCCAGGGCTCAGCCATCCTGCGCAGTCTCAAGACACTGCTCTCTACATCCCAGCTGCTCCAGCTCCAGCCGTATCTCAAAGGGGCACAAGTACAGCTTGGGCTACTGCTTCAGTGGGTACAAGCCATAAGCCTTGGCAGCTTGCTATGGTGTTAAGCCTATGGGTGCATAGAGTACAAGAGTTCAGGCTCAGGAGCCTCTGCCTAGATTTCAGAGAACATATGAAAAAGCCTGAGTGTGCAGGCGGAAGCCTTCTGCAGGGGTGGAGCCTTCATGGAGAACCTTTAATAAGGCATTGCAAAGGGAAAACGTAGGTTTGGAGCCCCCACACAGAGTCCCCACTGGGGCACTGCTTACTGGAGCAGTGAGAAGAGGGCCATCATCCTCCAGACCCTAGAAATGAAGATTCAATAACTGCTTGCACTGTGCCCCTGGAAAAGCTGCAGACATTCAACACCAGCTTGTAAAACAGCTGAAGGGATTGTATCTTACAAAGCCACAGAGATGGAACTCCCCAAGGCATTGGGATCCCACCCCTTGTAGCAGTGTGCCCTGGGTATGAAATATAGAATCAGAGGAGACTAATTTTTGAGCTTTCAGATTTAATAACTGCCCTGCTGGGTTTCAGGTTTGCACAGGGCCTGCAGCCCTTTTCTTTTGGTTAATTTCTCTCTTTTGGAATATAAGTAATTACTCAATGCTTGTACCCCCATTGTATCTTGAAGTAACTAACTTTTTCTTTTTTGATTTTACAACCTCATAGACAGAAGGGTGTAGGCTTGTCTCAGATGAGAATTTGGACTGTGGACTTTTGAGTTAATTTTGGAATGAGTTAAGATTTTGGGGGACTGTTGGAAAGGAATGGTTCTATTTTGAAATGTGAGAAAGATGAGATTTGGGAGTGACCAGGGGTAGAATGATATGGGTTGGGTCCGTCTCCTCACCTAAATCTCATGTTGAAACATAATCCTCCATCCTGCAAGTGGGGCCTGATAAAAGGTGATTGGCTCATGGGGGCTGTTTCTCATTAATTATTTAGCACTAGCCCCCACTGCTGTTCTCGTGATAGAGTTCTCATGAGATCTGGTTGTTTAAAAGTGTGTAGCACCTCCCTCCTCCCTCTTGCTCCTGCTCTAGCCATGTCAGATGTACCTGCCTACCCTTTGTCTTCTGCCATGATGGTAAGTTTCCTGAGGCCTCCCTAGAAGCTGATGCTGCTATGCTTCCTGTATATCCTGCAGAACTGTGAGACAGTTAAACCTTTTTTCTTTATAAATTACCCAGTCTTAGGTCTTTCTTCCTTCTCTCTCTCCCTTCGTCTCTCTCTTCCTTTCTTCCTCCTCCTTCTCTCTTCCTTCCTCTCTCTCTCTCTCCTTCCTCTCTCTCTCTCTCTCTCTCTCTCTCTCACTCTCCTTTCTTATTTTCTTACTGTCTTACTTTCTTAGGCTGGAGTGCAGTTGCAAAATCTCGGCTCACTGCAGTCTCTGCCTCCCAGGTTCAAGCGATTCTTCAGGCTTCTGAGTAGCTGGGATTATAGTTGCCTGTCACCACATCTGGCTAATTTTTTATATTTTTAGTAGAGACGAGGTTTTACTGTGTTGGCCAGGCTGGTCTCAAACACTTGACCTCATGATCTGGCCGACACAGCCCCCCAAAGTGCTGGGACTATAGGCATGAGCCACTGCACCCAGCCAGGTATTTATTTATAGCAGTGGAAAAACAGACTAATACAGGCGGTCTTAGCAAAATACCAGACTGGGTGGTTTCAGTAACAAAGATTTATTGTCTCATAGTTCTAGAGGCTGGACATCCAAGATCAAGGTTCTAGTGGAGTTGTTTTTTTCTGAGGGCGATAAGGAAAAGGACCTATATCAGACCTCTCTCTTTGGCTTGCAGGTGACCACCTGCTTTCTTCCCTTTCCCATGGGCTTTCCTCTGTGTCTGCATGCTCTTTACTGCTCTTTTTGTGTGCGAATTTCCTCTTGTGGGAAGGACACAATACAGAGATTTGGGCCCCCCAACAGCCTCATTTTAATTTAAGCACCTGTTTAAAGGTGTTATTTCCAAACATAGTCACATTCTGAGGTCCTTGGGGTTAGGACTTCAATGTATGAATTTTGGGTGAACACAATTCAGCTCGTAACCCCCATCAATATAATCTGTCAGTCACTGACTACAGGTCGCTTCTAGGGAAGGGGGAGAGGAGTAACCTTTCCAGTGTACCTGAGAAGTCACTTGGAGCAGTGGGAAGATAGACAGATAGAGGAGATCTGGAAGGGCAACCCATATTATTAACTGCAAAAATTATTATATGCCAGTGGAAGAATCATGAACTTCATAAACATGGAATGGAGAACTTTATTTCTCGTAAAAGGTTACAGCCTTTAGGCTGGCTACCACACAGGCTGGAAAGCATAACCTCTGGAAGAAGCCAAGTTCAAGCACTTTGAGGGAGGGGCACAAGGAACAGGAGTTTATGCTGAGCAGTTGACTAAGTATACATATTCTATAAACTAAAGGAGGAGTCATGAATATTTATGAAAGGAGAAACCATGCCCATGAGCAATTGAGCTTCTTGTCTCTTCATAAATTGCATAGAAAAAAAATGTCAGTGCTAGCATGATAAGAGTGGAGGCTTTGGCCTTCTGATGTCAAAAGGTGAAGCAGAGGACACAAAAACCTTTACTGCACATCCTCCATGAGTTGCAGTACAGAAATGGTGGTCGGTTTTTGGGAAGGGGTACATTGTAAAACTCATGAGCTATCATGTCAAAACTGCAAAGCTGGGGGAGTCCTGTGGTGGCCTCAGATGACTGATTAAGGGAAATAATGGAATGAATCAGTGGTTTCTTGTTTTCTAGACCTGGTTTCTGCTTACTCTTTAGGAAAGAATTCTGGTTAAAGGTTAGTAAGGAAAGGGAGGACAGAGGCATGTCTGACCTCTTATCCCATCATGGCTGGGAGCTGTTTTCTCTTTGGTCCCTTTGGCTCAGAAGGGGTCCATTCAGTTAGTCAGCAGGCTTAGGATTTTATTTTTATTTCTCAAAAAATAGAAGTAACGAATGTTTCATGATCCCTTAATATTTCATCAAATTTATTAATAATAACATACAGTATTATTTTAAGCATTGTAAAAAAACAAACCATGCCACAAGATGGGAATCTAATAGGAAACCTCCACAAAAGTGGGACACAAAAGAACTAAATTATCAATGTTAAGAAAAATGAGAAATGAAACCACCATGCAGAAAGTAAGAAACTTTCATATTTCTATGTTGGCACATGATAGAAGAAAGAAATAAATAACTCCCTTAGGAATTTGGACCTTAAACTCTTACTAACATGAATTTTTGGCTTCAATTCACACTACTCAGGTGGTCCAAAAACTTTAAGCAGACAATTTAATTCAAGTGCTCTCAGGTACGTGGTGCCTACAAACAACTGCAGAGCAAGTACCAGTGTGACCAAAACAGTGCATCTTCACTGATTAGAAAACACTTCTTCCAAATGTTCACAACAGATCTATTTATCATATCCTCAAACTGAAACCCATTAACAAGTCAATGGATGAACTAATTGTTACATAGTCACAATATAGAATACTAGGCAGCAATAGAAAAGAATACTATGGACACCTGCAACAACTTAGATGAATCTCAAAATATTTATGCTAAATGAAAGAAAACAGATGAAAAATGAACACTGCATGATTTTATTAATATAAATTCAAGAAAGTGCAAACAAATCTTCAATGACAGAAAGCAGGTTAATAGTTGTTTAGGGATTATTAAGGATTTGAGGAATATTTGAGGGGTAATAAATATGTTATCTTGGTTGTGGTGATGGTTTTACTGGTGTAGACGTAACTTGACATTTATTGTTTTTTAAAATGTACATTTTATTTTATGTCAATCGTTATCTAAATACATTATTTTTAAAAAGAAAAAAAACCACTTCCTCCACAGATGTCAAATAATGATAAATAATGATGATAAATTGTTATAATAAGAAGAATAGATAAACTTTGGTATCATCTGGTGCTTTTGCTTTAGTGTTGGCAACCCAAAGCCTGTGGGCTGACTGCTGATCCTTGTTATAAATAAGGTTTTATTGAAAGACAATCATGCCCACTTGTTTCTATAACATCTATGGCTGCTTTTGTGTTATGACAGCACAGTTAAATAGTTGCCACAGATATCACATGACCTACAAAACGGGAGAGAATTATTATGTGACCCCTTACAAAAACTGTTTGCTGAACCTCTGATGAATTTCCATCTATTAAATTATTTCATTTTCACCACAATCTTATGTAGTAGACAGTATTATATCTCCATTTTATAGACAGGGAAACGGACCAAGAGGCTAAATGACTTACCCAATGTCACATACTAGTAAATAGTATAAGAAAAATTTGATTATAGGTGTGCCATTTTTGTCTTCTAGTGGTTAATTATATAAGAGGGGGAAGTGTTCGAAGAAAATGGCCTGGGTGATAGCAGTTCTATAGACAATTTGTTGTATTTATAAATGTATGGATTAATAGATATAGCTAAGATGTGGCAGAACCAAGATTTTAACCCAGGTCACGCTCAATCCAAATTCCAATATCTCTTAAAAACTAGATTTAAAAGTGTAATTAACAGCAGAGGCTGCCTTAGCCTCTACCTTTAACTAATTTGACAGAGTAACTCACACTGTTTTTTTCTAATAAAAACATGCTGACTCATGCATCCACTCGGGTACTCATAAATACTTTTGTTACCAACAGATGTGGTATATGAATCTCACTTCAATTTGTATTTTCATTAACTGATCTTCTGTGGTCTTGATGACACTGAAGAAGAGGTCATCCATTGTACCAGATACAGCACTTTCCATGAGTTAATAGATCCAAAGGCAGGGAAATAATTTTCCTTAACAAATTATCCATTTGTTTCCTAATATTTACAAGAAAAGCCATTATTTTTGTTAACAATTAAAATGAATTAAAAACCCTACTTATTTTTATTGAATCCTCATGAAGTTTAAATAATTTAAAAGTGAAATATTTTTATCTGTGCTTATAAATATTTCTATAAATTTTCCACTTAAAATTGTTTTTAAAAGATTATTATTAAAATAGGAAAATAATTCAAAAATTAATAGAAAAAAGGATTTTTTTTAATCATGAAAACTTTTTTAAGTAAGAGAATATTAACGTACTGGTGATATTAGCAGGAAGATGACAGTTTCTTTTCTCAAGAGGAGATCACTGTGCAGTAGGGAAGCCTGCATTGAACCCAAGCAGATTCAGCTGTGGAGTCTCTGTTTTAACCACAATATTCTACTGCCTTTTCCTGAGAAATGCCATTCTGCACAAAGATATCTGCAAATTGCTTAAAAAGCTTTCTATTGGAGCAGGGTGAAGAGATACTTGAATTGAGTTTTGAATAGCTCATGGTTATTCAAGAGAGGTTAGCAAGAGAACGAGGAAGAAAGAAAGAAGGTGAGATGAGATTTAAAAAATATAAAATGTGCAGAGGCCAGAGGCCTGAAACAACATATTAGGGTCGGAGAGTTTAAAGTGGTTTGGTAATGGTAGCAGGTAGGGTGAATGTTGGGACATGGTGAAGAAAGAAACAAACAATAATAATATGCACTAGTTTGGCTTTCAGTCAATGGACAGCAGGGAGTCATTAAACAATTTAAACAACAGAATGAGAAACTCACATTTTCATTATTGAACATTGTCTTTCTGGCAGTAGCATGTGAAATGACTTGGAATGGGGAAGGCTGGGATTTCTCTGCATCTTCCTTAACAGTGGACTTTGCTAACCTCTCCTCTCCAGCCTACTCTTTATCACCATGACCCAAAAGCCAGGACCTGGCCTCTTCTTTTCACTTTCTACACTTGATTGTCCAATCTTATCCATCCCTATGATTCACACATCTCTGCAAGTGAGCTGGATCCCTCACTCGACAAATAGTCTGATGGTACACATGCATAGCAGCTTGGAGCAGAGGACTCTGAAAGCCCGTATAGCCAAAGGAACAGAAGAAGCTCAACTCTGTGGATCCAGATCCAAATGACAATCCTGCAACCCATACCATGAACTGAAATTAGTAATTGATCTTACCATTCCATCCAATAGGCATGACAGAAAATCACAGGCCTTCCTAAATTTCCCTCTTTCTCTTACCACCCATTGCATTATATCCCATCAATTTCAAATTAATACTTGTATTCTGTTAACTCATCCTATAAATAGTCTCATAACTGCCTCTCGGTGTGAAACCCAAGGAGCTTTTAAACTATATAGATGTCAGAACTCCAATGCTCAGAGAGTCTGAGTCAAATGGTCTGGCATGAGCCTCAGGACTGGTTTCTTGTAAACATTTTTTAGGTGATTTGGATGTGCAGCTATGAGTGAGAATCATTGCTCTCAGCCAAATAAGCTGTTAGCAATTTTTCCATTGCTGCTTCCACCTCCATGTTCTCCCTCACTCTCAGCACATGGCATTTTCAGTCATGTTGAAGGCACGGTAAGTTCCCGAATACGCCAATTTATTCCAAGTCTCCTTGCTTTGACTTATATTATTTTCTTTGTATTGATTTCCTTTCTCCTTCTCTACACATTTGAGCCTCCTCTCCTCAAGCAGAACTGATTATTCCTTAATTTTGCCTCAGCCCATGAGGTTCTTCATATTTTAGAGCATCTATCACTTCACTGCCTTAGTTCTTTACCTGTCTGTCTTCCCTGGTGGAAATCACTCTCTGAGTTGAAGAATCATCCAATTTCATTCCTAGAACTATTTCAGAACCTTACATCTAAAACAGACTCCCTCAATCTGTACATTATTGATATTTTTGGCTGGAGAATCCTGTGTTGTAGGGAGCCATCCTACAGGATGTTTAGCAACATCCCTGGTCTCTACCCACTAGATGATAAGTAGCATCCCCTTCCTACTTGTGATAATGAAAAAGTTGCACATGTCTATACTCCCAGCTACTCAGAAAGCTGAGACAGAAGGAGTTGTTGAAGTTGGCCAGCCTGTGCAACACAGCAAGATCCTGTCTCAAAAAAAAGAAAAAAAAAAACACCTACAAACATTGCTCCAACTCTATGTGGGGGTGGTGAGGACGAAATCAGCCTTGGCTGAGGACAACTGAGATGCTAAAACTGGCTGGAGGAGGACATGTAGGAAGTGTGGCTGCCTGTTATGCTGATGGATTCTTTAAATCAAGCCTCCTAATAGTCATACCCTGTGTGGTCCCCTCTTCTGTTGACTCAGGGCTTAACCATGTGACTTACTTTGGTCAATAGGTCATCAACAAAGACAATTCCTGTAGAGGCTTGAAAAAGGTTTGTTGCACTGGGGATTGCCCCTTTGGAGCTCAGCTACCTTATATAAAGCCCAGGCTAGCTTTCTTGAGGATGAGACAGCACAAGAAAAGAGAGACACTCATACCATGAGGAGAAAGAAGCCCAAGTCTTCCAACATTCCAGCGAGGCCAGCTCCCAGTGTACCTGCTGTATGAATATACCCAGGTGAGACCAGTAGTATAACCTCCCAGCCAAAACAAAGAATCATGAGAAATAATAAATTATTATCTCTGATTTTATATTTAGAATACCCCATCATCTCAGCCCAAAAACTTTTTGAGCTGATAATCAACTTCAACAAAGTCTCAGTACACATCAATGTGCAAAAATAACAAACATTCCTTTATACCAACAATAGACAAGCAGAGAGCCAAATAATGAATGAACTCCCATTCACAATTACTACAAAGAGAATAAAATACCCAGGAATATAGCTAACAAAAGATGTGTAGAACCCCTTCAAGGATAACTACAAACCACTGACGAGGAAATAAGAGAGAACAAAACAAATGGAAAAATATTCCATCCTCATGGATAGAAAGAATCAATATCATGAAAATGGCTATATAATCCAAAGTGATTTATAGATTCAATGATATTCCCATCTAACTGCCCCTGACATTCTTCACAGAATTAGAAAAAATTGATTTTAAATTTCATATGTAATCAAAGAAGATCCATATAGCCAAGACAATCCTAAGCAAGAAGAACAAAGCTTGTGGCATCATGCTACCAGACTTCAAACTATATTACAAGGCTACAGTAACCAAAACAGCATGATACTAGTACCAAAACACACATATAGACCAATGGAGCAGAATAGAGAACCTAGAAATAAGACTGCACATCTACAACCATCTGATCTTTGTCAAACCTAACAAAAACAAGCAATGGAGAAAGGATCTTCTATTCATTAAATGATGCTGGGAAAACTGGCTAGCCATATGCAGAAAACTGAAACTGGACCCTTTCCTTACACTTTATTAAAAAAATTAACTCAAGATGGGTTAAAGAATTAAATGTAAAACCCAAAACCATAAAAACTCTAGAAGAAAACCTAGGTAATACCATTCAGGACATAAGCATAGGGAAAGAATTTATGATAAAAATTCCGAAAGCAATTGCAACAAAAGCCAAAATTGACAAACGGAATCTAATTAAACTAAAGTGCTCCTGCACAGCAAAAGAAACTATCATCCGAGTGAAGATGCAACCTACAGAATGGGAGGAAATTTTTGCATTCTACCCATCTGACAAAGGTCTAATATCCAGAATTTACAAGGAGTTTAAACATATTTACAAGAAAAAAAATACAAACAAACAATCCCATCAAAAAGTGGGCAAAGGATATGAACAGACACTTCTCAAAAGAAGAGATTTACATAGTCAACAAACATTTGAAAAAAAGCTCAGTATCACTGATCATTAGCGAAATGCAAATCAAAACCACAATGAGATACCATCTCATGCCAGTTAGAATGGCCACTATTAAAAAGTCAGAAAACAATAGATGCTGGCAAGGCTGTAGAGAAATAGGAATGGTTTTACACTGTTGGTGGGAGTGTAAATTAGTTCAATGATTGCTGAAGACAGTATGGCAATTCCTCAAGGATCTAGAACCAGAAACACCATTTGACCCAGCAATCCCACTACTTACTATAGACCCACAGGAAATAAATCATTCTGCTATAAAGACACATGAACATGTATGTTTATCGCAGCACTATTTACAATAGCAAAGACATGGAACCAACCCAAATGCCCATCAATGATTGACTGGATAAAGAAAATGTGGTACATATACATCTTGGAATGCTATGCAGTCAAAAAAAGGAATGAGATCATGTTCTTTGCAGGGACATGGATGAAGCTGGAAGCCATCAACCTCAGCAGACAGGAACAGAAAAACAAACATCCATGGTCTCACTCATAACTGGGAGTTAAACATTGAGAACACATGGACACAGAGAAGGGAACAGCACACACCAGGACCTATTGGAGGGTGAGGGATGAGAAGAGGGAAGTTAGAGGACATGTCAGTGGGTGCAGCAAACCACTGTGGCACACATATACCTATGTAAGAAACCTGTACATTCTGTACATTTTTCACATTTATCCCTTTTTTGATTTTTTAGAAGAGGTAAAAAAAAATCATTGTCTGAAGCCACTAAGTTGTGGGATGGTATATTATGCAGTAATACAGAACATGGCGGTCATTTTAAAAGTTTAGTGAAAGGAACTGAGAATCTGAGCTAAGGCAGTGGTGGTGGGAATAGAAAGTGGTGTGGAATTTAATGTTTTTTGTACTCTTTGCTGAACAATCTACTAAGTACCCTGCAGGATTCATATTTATCAATAATTGATGATTTATACTTGTACACTTCTTTAAATATTTGAAAACCCTTATAACCTTAGTAATTGTTTTCTTAAGTGCTTGCCATGTAGCAGGCACTTTACAAGCATTAGTTCATTTAATCCCCGTAACAACACTATGAAGTGAGTTGTACTATCAGTCCATTTTATAAATGAGGGAACCAAGGCTCATAAAGTTAAATACTTGACCCCATCAAATAGCTAGTAAGTGGTGAAACCAGGATTCAGACTGAGTTCTGTCTGACTCCTGAAGAATAGATTTTAAATATTCTTCTACGTTTTTCAAAAACGTATTTGGTGTAAGATCTTTATTTGATCTTCAAGGGCGTAGAGAAAAGCTATTTGCCATTCTTTTCATTCTCAACAATTCCTTTCCAGGCTGAAGTTTCAGCTTAACAGGGAGCGTTTTCATTACCAACAACTGCAAGGTCAATTTGTGGTACATTTTCACTTCCTGAATGATACAAGCTACAGGGAAATAGATGGATTTCCAGTCTATGTTAGCAGCCACCAGGGATTATTTACTGTCAACTTATCATTCCCTCATCTGTCTTTTCTTCTTCAAAATCTAAGGAAAGTTCTGTCTTTTCCAGTGCCTTTATGCCTTTTTGTGATGTACAATGAGGAGCATGGGGAAGACAGAAAGTCAACTTGAGTGGACAGAGCCAGAGGTGGGCTTCTGCTGAAGGCAGGGATTTGAGGGGTTAGCAGGAAGGGGAGGTCCTTAAAAGGGAATAAGTTCACTTATGACCTTGCTATTTGTCAGGTTATAGATTCCTTTACTTGCTCTATTTACAACTTTCCAAAATGTTGCTCACACTATCTGAAGCCACATAACCAAGGACTATAAACTTTCTTGAGAAAGCATTACTAAACTTCCCCAAACTTGGCAAAGTACATGCTTAGCTATTCTTATCGTGCCTACAGCTGTGAGGAGCTTTCTTTGAAGAGTCTCTCCTCCCCATTACCAAATGCAGTATCAGGAAATTCCACCTGAGAAACTATTGTTTTTTAGCCGTATTTGAAATATGGCTTTTGAGATTTGAAATTAAATTAACAGCAGCCTGCAGTCTTGACTGCTTCTAGAGAAAATGGTGCATTTAAAACCCAGCCATCTTTTGATCTAAAAGTTCTGTATGTATTTAAATTTCCTACTATCTCATGTCTACGTTAGAAGTGCCCATGTGGGTTTGCTGAATGACAAATAATTGTGTGTCCATTTGTTTTTCTCCAATTTTTAGTTACTACACTAGCTCAAGATAAAAGAATATTTTACCTCAGTGAGAGGGGACTAAAGCTTTTTGACAATGCAACTTGTGACACAGCCAAGTGCTTTTTAACTGACTGCATACATCTAAGTGTCTATTTATCTGAAAAGAAAATAAATTTGGTTTGGTGCTTCAGTCTAAGCTAATGTTGGCTGTGACAGACTTTTCTTTCTTTACTCTCTAATCCAGCAGAGGGCACTGATCAAACATCAGTGGCTTTATACCTAGATGCCTTGCTCACTGAACAGTTTATCAGTGCTATGAGATAATTTTTCTCTTCAAGCCATTATCTAACTGGAAGCAAACTTTGGAAAGTGATGTGTACGTTGCCCTTGGTGAATGGTTTATGGATTTAAAATAATCATTTTCAACACAACTGCACCCTGTATTCTCTATATTTGTGCTGTTCAATATAGCAACCACTTGCCATAAAGGGTTATTGAGCATTTGAAATGCGGCTAGTTTGATTTGAGATGTGGTGTTAAGTGTACAATGCACCCTGGCTTTTAAAGAGTTAGTGCCAAAAAAAGAATTCAAAATGTCTCACTAGCTTTTTTTTTGTTGTTATTGTTAATTGGTTAAATGTTGAAATCATGTTTTGGATATATTGCGTTAAAGAAAAGATATTATTTAAATAAATTTCAGCTGTTTCTTTTCATTTTTTTACCTTTTCTACTAGAATATTCTAAACGACAGATGTTGCTTGCATTGTATTTCCATTGCAAAACACTGGTCTTTATTCTTCTAAAACTTATTTTCATCTGTAAGAGCAAGTGTTTTCCAATTATACTGCCTATTTTGCAGTCCAAGTCCATATTTTTGCTTTCCCTCAATGTTTGTCATCTTCCCAGATGAATCCAGAAACCACAGAGCCCCAATGGTACCGTGGCACTATGAGAGTTACCTGAAAACTACCTTTAAAAAAAATCAAAGGTGAAGCCTGGAGCAGTGGTTCACTCCTGTAATCCTAGCACTTTGAGAGGCCGAGGCAGGTGGACTGCCTGAGCTCAGGAGTTCGTGACCAGTCTGGGCAACACAGTGAAACCTGGTCTTTACTAAAATACAAAAAATTAGCCAGGTGAGGTGGCGTGCACCTGTAGTTCCAGTACTCGAGAGACTTAGGCAGGAGAATCACTTGAACCTAGTAGGTGGAGGCTGCAGTGAGGGGAGATCTTGCCGCTGCACTCCAGCCTGGGCCACAGAGCAGACTCTGTCTCAAAAAAAAAAAAAAAAAAAAAAAGAGAGCTGGGCCTGGTGGAGGGCGACTGTAATCCCAGCTACCCAGCTACTCCAGAGGCTGGGGCATGAGAATTTCTTGAACTCGGAAGGCTGAGGTTGTAGTGAGCCGAGATGGCGCCATTGTATTCCAGCTTGAGCCACAAAGCGAGACTCCTGGGGAGGGGGCAGGGGAGCCAAAGGTGACCTCTGAGCTCTTGCCCTTACCCTGGGAGAGTACTAAACTCAGAGAAGGAGTCATCTGACCCTGGTAGTGTATGACAAGCAGGAAACATTTGCTTGAGAAAAAAAAGTTCTTGTTTTAAATGCTGAGGTTTTAGAACCACAGTTTCATGATAAACATTCACTGAACCCTTACCTCATGTTAGAGGCTTTTACATAATTTTCTCGTTTAATTCTCACAAAAAATCTCAGCAAGTGTCAGAGTTATTGCTACGTTATGGAAGAAACTTTAAGACTTAGAGAGGTGGAACAACTTTGGCAAGACCACACAGCTGGTAAGTGGCGGAAGAGACCTTAGGAGCCAGCTTTGTTCAGGCTGTTTGATGATCCTCTCTCTGGGGCTGGCAGGTTAAGAACACCCTGGGTCTGGGATAGCGATGGGCAGGCAGTCAGTAAATGGGCTCTGCTCACTATCAGATGGTCATTGACCACATCAAGCCAAAGCAGGGAGCTGGCAGTTTGGGAGCAGAGACATCACCTCTGACAGCAATGGGATGCCAAATAAATCACAGTTATTGCACTAAAGAATAAAGAAAGAGAGAGAGCATGTAACATAAAAGTCTCCTCTTTTGTGATCTTAATAAGATAAATGTTTCATTGTTCTCACCTCTGATTGGGGCCTATTTTCAGCAACAAATGTACTGCTTTGGAACTATGAATATTCTGCTAATTAGATAAACTAGGTTCATTAGAAAGATTAAACAGAAAAATTACAGAGAAAACAGAATTTGCCAGTATAGTTCAGACTCAGGGGCTTACCACGGTGTCATTTTCTCCACAAGTGGATTCTTGAAACAGCAAATAAATCTTTTCTGTCATCACCCTTCATGTTCTCTAAAGTAGAAACTGGGACTGTGTTGTTGTAATTGGGCTCATGGCATCTTTGTAGTTTTCCAGGGCTTAGACAAGCCAGTCTGAAAAATGAAACTTAGGTTTAGACAAAATCAAACTTAGCCTACCAAGAATACATGTTTGGTAAAGGCTGAGCTGACTTTAAAAGCTATTGACTGCTATTTGTCAGATAGTTACACGCACTATTTCATTAAAAATCCTAATTCATTTTAAGAGAGCAACACTATGATTATTCCTATTTTACCAAAAAGGAAACTGAGGCTCAGAAAGTTTATGTAATTTGTTCTAAGTCATGGAACTCACTGGGGTGAGGATTGTCACCACTGACTCTTTTACTCAAGAGCTTTGGTGCATAACCATTACAACATGCTGTCTTCCTTAGAGAACATCTTGTTATGAAAAAAGTTACCTTCTTTCCTTGGTCCATTAAAAAAATACAAAAATCTATATCCAAGGCACTTGCAATTCACTGGATACTTTTACCCTTTTCATTCTCTCACTAACAAAAAACTGATACCAAATGCAAGCCCATGTATTTGTGAAGTCGGTTGGTTCCTGCTCACCTCATTTTACCGTTTGCTTTCACTTGAAGAAAGGAATAACTGAGAGCAATCTTTACTGCTATAATTGGATTTTTGTCATCAGGTATGGTTTGGTTCAATTGTATCCTAGGAGAAATAATACACATTTTGGGTTTAATTTTGCAAAATCTATTTTCTATAACCTTAGAGGTCTTAAATTTTATCTAGGAATGTATTATATTCAACACTTTCAACTTGCATATAACCTGCTGGGGGGGAAAATGCTAATTTGAGAAGATCTTTCTAATCTTGTCTTTTAACCTTCACAGTGAACATACCCACCTGAAATTTACATTTTTAGTCATCTCAAACTTTGCATAAAACTTCTAAAAATGTTCTTATCTATGAACTGCAGGAATATGAAGAATAATTTTGTCTCCAAAATAATTACTGGAACCACTTCTATATGCTTTGTGTTGTTTAGAAATTTTCTCTTTTTTTTTTTTGAATTCAGCTTATAAAAAATCCTTAAGGCTCTAAATATCATGCATCTGGTATTCTACAAATAAGAGTTTGGGGAAAACAATTTATTATTATTATGTTATTATTTTTAACAACAAGCAGCTTATATTTTATTACTATTTTTAATTTAATTTTTATTTTAAATTCAGGGGTACATGTGCAGGTTTGTTATACAGGTAAACGTGTGTCACAGGTGGTGTTGTACCCATTATTTTGCCAACCAGGTATTAAGCCTAATGCCCATTAGTCCTGATCCTCTCCCTCCTCCCACTTTCTAGCCTCTGATAGGGCCCAGTGTGTACTTTTCCCCTCTATGTGTCCCTGTGTTCTCATCATTTAGCTCCCACTTATAAGTGAGAACATATGGTATTTGGTTTTCTGTTCCTGTGTTAGTTTGCTAAGTATAAGGGCCTCTAGCATGTAGCTTATATTTTAAAGAAAACTGATGAGTTGGCCCCAGTTGTAGAGTGAAGAGTTTTCAGCTTGTTTTGGGAACCAAAAGAGGCCGTTAAGTGTATTTCAAGCATTAAAACAAGGAAGGGTAATAGAGCATTTTCCTGATGGCTTACTAGTTTCTAGTAAAAATGAAACTCATCCCCTAACTGTGGAAATTCAACATAACTGTGGAGCCTCATAAAATTATACTGTGAACTATTATGACAAACCCAAAAGGAAAAGAAAATGCAATTTAGGAAATATATTCTGAATATACTTTTTAAGAAAAACCTAAATTCTTTCAAAATGGCATGAAAATCTGCAAAAAGAATTATGGTAGATTCTTCTAGTAATAGAAAATAGTATTTCTATTACCAAGTAACAAACAATTTTATGGATTTCTATTATTCATCTCAAGAATTTCCATAAAAGCCTGGTTTTGTTTTGCTTTTTAAAAATGTCCTATCCTGACTGACCCTCTTAAAGTCAAAGTTGAAGAACCAGCTTCTTACTTGAAACTCCTTAAGTGTCTAAAACAGTGTTTATAAACTTTCATCTACATGTGAATCACCCAAGCACATTGTTAAAGTGCAAATTCTGATTAGACTGGGATGAGGCCTGAGATTCAGCATTTCCAGCAAATTTGCTTGGGATGCCCTCACTGCTGGTGGGCAGACTTCGCTTTGTGTGGCAACGCAGGGGAGCCCTGACAAATTCCAGCCTTGCCTTCCCTCTTCATTCCTATTCAATCCATCCAGAAACCTACTGGCTCTGCCCTCAAAATATATCCTGAATGTAATCACTTCTCATCCAACTGCACAGATAAGACCTCAGGCCAAGCCACCATCATTCCCTTCCTAACCTCTGTCCTGGCTTCCTAAATGACATCTGTCATTGACTCTTGCTTTCGGAGAATATTTTTCACATAAATAGCAGAGAGATCTTTCTCCAAACATAAATTAAATCAAACATATACCTTATTATTTCCCAACCTATTAATACCCAAGCCTAAACTGTTTGCCATCAATAAGACCCTTCCTTATATGACCCTGTTTACTATTTCACCTTGTTTGCTACTTTTCTCTGCTTTTTACTCCACTTCAGCCAGACCAGCTGAAATGTTAATTTCTTTAAAGCAACATGTGCATTGTTACCTCAGAGTCTTCGTATTTGCTATTTCTTCTTTCTGGAAAGTACGTTCTCTAAATCTTTCAATGGCTCCTTACCTGATATCATTCAGGTCTCTATTCCAATATCTGCTTTTGAAATAAACCTCCCCATACCCGGCTTACAACACTGCTCCAGTTATTATGGATGTGTAGCTGAAATATTTAGTGGCTTAAAACAAAAATATTTATTTTGCTTTTCGGTTTACAGTCCAGGCAGGGCTTGGTGGAAACAGCTCTTTTCTGCTTCACTTGGCTTTGTCTGAGGAAGCTGGCTGAAAGGCCAGGAACTGGAATCATCTGAAGGCTCACTTACCCACAAGCCTGACACCTAGACTGAGAAGACTCAACATCTAGGGTTCCTTGGGCATCCGTCTGTGTCTCTATGAGGAATCAGCAAATGGCCTCTTAATCATAGTTGCTTCAGGTTAGTCAGATTCCAGGATCACAGGTAGAGAGGCAGAGAGGGAGGGAGGGAGACACACAGATAGATAGAAAAAGAGAGAGAGAGAGCACCAAGTGGAAGCCAAATGACCATTTGTGATGCAGCTTTGGAAATTACTCATACAGTATTTCCTCTGCTTTCTTCTTGCCTGCCAATTTCGATTAGTTGGAAGCAAGTTACTAAGGATGGTCCACATTCAAGGAAAAATGAATTAAATTCCGATATACAAATCCAAGATGGCCAAATAGGAATAGCTCTGGAGTGCAGTTCCCAGCGAGAATGCAGAGGGTGAGTGATCACCGCATTTCCAAATGAGTTTTTACTGCCCACAGACCAGGAGATTCCCAGGCGGAAAAGCACCAAGAGTTTCCAGCATGGCTGTTTCAGCCGGCGCAGCAGGTCTCTGCACACAAACTCATGCAAATCTGGGCAGCCATTTCAACTGGCACCTGGAACACCTGGGAGACAGAGTTGCCCATTCAACTAAAAAAAAAGGAGGCTAAAACAGGGAGCCAGGTGATCTGGCTTGGCGAGTCCCACCCCCACAAAGACCAGCAATCTGAAATGCTCTGGATTGAGAATTTCACAGCAATTACAGCTGGACATGGGATGGTCTGGCTCTGTGGGGGGAAGGGTGTCCGCCATTACTGAGGCAGTCCACCACCACTGAGGCAGTCTGCCATTATGAGGCAGTCCACCATTAAGGAGGCAATCCGCCATTACAGAGGCAGTCCGCCATATGGAGGCAGGCCACCTTTACTGAGGCAGTTCTACCTATACCTCTATAAACAAAACTGTAAGGAAGTTCACATAGCAGCTGGGCAGAGCCCATGACAGCTCAGCAATGCCTCTGCTGGCAGACTGTGACTAGGCTGCTTCCTTGCTGGGCAGGACATCACTGAAAAAAGGCAGCAGCATGTCAGGAACTTACAAATAAAGCCCCACCTTCCCAGGACAGAGCACCTGGGAAAAAAAGGTGGTTAGTAGTTCCGCAGCAGCAGACTTAAACATACCTGCCCAACAGCTCTGAATGAACAACAGAGCTCATAGCTCAGCAGTTGAGCTCCTATAAGGGACAGACTGTCTCCTCAAGCAGCTCCCTGATCCCTGTGTATCCAAAGAGACACCTCATAAAGGAGAGCTCAGGGTGACATCCAGCGGGTATCCTTCTGGGACAAAGGTAACAAAAGAAGGAACTGACAGCAACCCTTACTGTTCTGCAGCTGCTGCAGGTGATCCCCAGGCAAGAGTAGACCTCCAGCAGTCCTACAGCAGAGGGACCTGTTAGAAGGAAAACTAAAAAACAGAAAGAAATAACTTCATCATCAACAAAAAGGCCATCCACTCAGAGACCCCATCCGAAAGTCACCAACTACAATGACCACAGGTAGATGAATCCACAAAGATGGGAAGAAAACAGCACACAAAAAATTAAAACACCCAAAACCAGAATGCCTCTCCTCCTCCAAGGGATCACAACTCCTCACCAGCAAGGGAACAAAGCTGGATGGAGAATGAGTCTGATAGATTGACAGAAACAGGATTCAGAAAGTGAGTAATAACAAACTTCTCGGAGCTAAAAGAAAATTGTTCTAACCCAATGCAAAGAAACTAAGAACATTGAAAAAAGGTTTGATGAAATGTTAATGAGAATAACCAGCTTAGAGAAGAATATATATGACCTGATGGAGCTGAAAAACACAACATGAGAACTTTTCAAAATATATGCAAGTTTCAATAGCTGAATCAACCAAGCAGAAGAAAGCATATCAGAGATTGAATATCAACTCAATGAAATAAAACAAGAAGGCAAGATAGAGAAAAAAGAGTGAAAATAAATGAACAAAGCCTCCAAGAAATATGGGGTTATGCAAAAGACTAATCTGCCTTTGATAGCTGTATCTGAATATGATGGAGAGGATGAATCCAAGCTGGAAGACACTCTTCAGGATATTATCCAGGAGAAGTGCAATCAAGCAAGGCAGGCCAATACTCAAGGACAGGAAATACAGAGAACACAAAGATATTCCTCAAGAAGAGCAAACCCCAAGACACATAATCATCAGATTCAGCAGGGTTGAAATGAAGAAAAAAATGCTAAGGGCAGCCAGAGAGAAAGGTCTGGTTACCCACAAAGGGAAGCCCATCAGACTCACAACAGATCTCTCGGCAGAAACCCTACAAGCCAGAAGAGAGTGAGAGCCAATATTCAAAGTCCTTAAAGAAATAACTTTCAACCTAGAATTTCATATCCAGCCAAACTAAGCTTCACGAATGAAGGAAAAATAAAATCCTTTACGAACAAGCAATTGCTGAGAGATTTCGTCACCCCCACCCTGCCTTACAAGAGCTCCTGAAAGAAGCACTAAACATAGAAAGGAATTACCAGTACCAGCCACTCCAAAAACATATCAAATGGTAAAGAGCATCAACACAATGAAGAAACTGCATCAACTAATTGACAGAACAACCAGCTAGCATCAAAATGGCAGGATCAAATTCACACAAAACAAAATTAACCTTAAATGTAAATGGACTAAATGCCCCAATCAAAAGACACAGACTGGCAAATTAGATAAAAAGTCAAAACTGTATCCAGGAAACCCAACTTATGTGCAAGGACACACATATGCTCAAAATAAAGGGATGGAGGAAGATTTACCAAGCAAATGGAGAGCGAAAAAAAAGCAGGAGTTGCAATACTAGTCTCTGATAAAATAGGCTTTAAATGAACAAGGGTCAAAAGAGACAAAGAAGGACATTACATAATGGTAAAAGGATCAATGCAACAAGAAGAGCTAACAATCCTAAATACATACGCACCTAATACAGAAGCACCCAGATACATAAAGCAAGTTCTTAACTACCTACAAAGAGACTTAGACTCCCACACAATAATAATGGGAGACTTTAACACTGCACTGTAAATATTAGACAGAACAGTGAGACAGAAAATTAACAAGGATATCCAGGACTTGAAGTCAGATCCAGATCAAGCAGACCTAATAGACATTTACAGAACTGTCCACCCCAAATCCACAGAATATACATTCTTCTCAGCACCACATCACACCTACTCCAAAACCAACCACATAGTTGGAAGTAAATCACTCCTCAGCAAATACAAAAGAATGGAAATCATAACAAACTGTCTTTCAGACCACAGTGCAATCAAATTAGAACTCAGGATTAAGAAACTAACTCAGAACTACACAACTTCACGGAAACTGAACAACTGGCTCTTGAATGTTGACTGGATAAACAATGAAATGAAGGCAGAAATAAAGATGTTGTTCAAAACCAACAAGAATGAAGACACAGCATACCAGAATCTCTGGGACACATTTAAAGCATTGTCTAGACGAAAATTTATAGTAATAAATGCCTGCATGAGAAGCAAGGAAAGATCTAAAATTGACACCCTATCATCAAAATTGAAAGAGCTAGAGGCACAAGATCAAAAAAAAAAAAAAAAAAAAAACCTCAAAAGCTAGCAGAAGACAAGAAATAACTAAGATCAGAGCAGAACTGAAGGAGATAGAGACAATAAAAAACCTTCAACAAATCAATAAATCCAGCTGTTTTTTTTTTTGAAAAGATCAACAAAATAGACTGCTAGCCAGACTAATAAAAAAGAAAAGAGAGAAGAATCAAATAGATGCAATAAAAGAATGATAAAGGGGATATCACCATAGATTCCACAGAAATACAAACTACTGTCAGAGATTACTACAAACAACTCTATTCACATAAACCAATAAACCTGAAAGAAATGGGTAAACACCTGGACACTTGCACCCTCCCAAGCCTAAACCAGGAAGAAGTCAGAACCCTGAATAGACCTAAAACAAGGGCTGAAGTTGAGGCAGCAATTAAAAGCCTAGCAACCAAAAAAAAGCCCAGGTCCAGATGGGTTCACAGCTGAATTCTACCAGACATACAAAGAGGAGTTGGTACCACTCCTGAAACTATTCCAAACAATCCAAAAAGAGCAAATCCTTCCCAAATCATTTTATGAGACCAATATTCATCCTGATACCAAACCCAGCAGAGACTTAACAAGAAAAGAAAACCTCAGGTCAAAACCTGAGGGAATCCTTCCCAAATCATTTTATGAGACCAATATTCATCCTGATACCAAAACCCAGCAGAGACTTAACAAGAAAAGAAAACCTCAGGTCTGGGGGTGATGAAATCTCTCAGCAATTGCTTGTTCATAAAGGATTTTATTTTTCCTTCACTTATGAAGCTTAGTTTGGCTGGATATTAAATTCTAGGTTGAAAGTTATTTCTTTTAGAATGTTGAATATTGGCTCCCGCTCTCTTCTGGCTTGTAGGGTTTCTGCTGAGAGATCTGCTGTGAGTCTGATGGGCTACCCTTTGTGGGTAACCAATATCCAATATTCATGAACGTAGATGCAAAAATCTTCAATAAAATACTGGCAAACCAATTGCAATAGCACATCAAAAACCTTATCCATCACAATCAAGTAGGCTTCATCCCAGGAGTGCAAGACTGATTCAACATATACCAGTCTATAAATGTAATTCACCACATAAACAGAACCAAAGACAAAACCCACATGATTATCTCAACAGGTGCAGAGAAGGCCTTCAACAAAATTCACCAGCCCTTTATGCTAAAAACTCTCAACAAACTAGGTATAGATGAAACATATCTCAAAATAATAAAGCTATTTATGACAAACCCACTGCCAATATCATACAGAATGGGCAAAAACTGGAAGCATTGCCTTTGAAATCTGGCACCAGACAAGGATGCCCTCTCTCACCACTCCTATTCAATATAGCATTGAGAGTTCTAGCCAGAGCAATCAGGCAAGAAAAAGAAATAAAGGGTATTCAATTAGGAAAGGAGGAAGTCAAATTGTCTCTATTTGCAGACCACATGATTGTATATTCAGAAGACCCCATCGTCTCAGCCCAAAATCTTCTAAACTGATAAGCAACTTCAGCAAAGTCTTAGGATATAAAATCAATGTGCAGAAATCACAAGCATTCCTATACACCAATTACGGACTTAAAGAGAGCCAAATCAAAAACCAACTGCCATTCACAATTCCTATAAAGAGAATAAAATACCTAGGAATACAACTAACAAAGGATGTAAAGGACCTCTTCAAGTAGAACCATAAACCACTGCTCAGGAAATAAGAGAGGACACAGACAGATGGGAAAACATTCCATATTCATGGTTAGGAAGAATCAATATTGTGAAAATGGCCATATTGCCCAAAGTAATCTGTAGATTCAACACTATCCCCATCAAGCTACCAATGATCTTCTTCCCAGAACTGGAAAAAACCACCTTAAACTTCATATGGAACCGAAAGAGAGCCTACTTAGCCAAGTCAATTCTAAGCAAAAAGAACAAAGCTGGAGGCATCATGCTACCTGACTTCAAACTATACTACAAGGCTACAGTAATCAAAACAGCATGGTACTGGTACCAAAACAGAGATATAGACCAATGGAACAGAATAGAGGCCTCAGAGGCAACACCACCCATCTACAACCAGCTGATCTTTGGCAAAGCTGACAAAAACAAGCAATGGGGAAAGGATTCCCTGTTTAATAAATGGTGTTGGGAAAACCTGCTGGCCATGTGCAGGAAGCAGAAACTGGACCCCTTTCTGACACCTTACACTAAAATTAACTCCAGATGGATTAAAGACTTAAACATAAGACCTAACACCATAAAACCCCTAGAAAACCTAGGCAAAACCATTCAGGACACAGGCATAGGCAAGGACTTCATGACTAACACACCAAAAGCATTGGCAACAAAAGCCAAAATAGACAAATGGGATCTAATTAAACTCCAGAGCTTCTGCATAGTGAAAGAAACAATCATTAGAGTGGACCAGCAACCAACAGAATGGGAAATTTTTTTTTTTTTGCAATCTACCCGTCTGACAAAGGGCTAATATCCAGAATCTACAAAGAACTAAAACAGATTTACAAGACAACAAAAAAAACAAATAAACCCATTCAAAAGTGGGTGAAGGACATGAACAGACACTTTTCAAAAGAAGACATATATGAGGCCAACAAACACATGAAAAAATGCTCATCATCACTGGTCATTAGAGAAATGGAAATCAAAACCACATTGAGAGACCATCTCATGCCAGTTAGAATGGTGATCATTAAAAAATCTGGAGACAACAGATGCTGGAGAGGATGTGGAGAAATAGGAACAGTTTTACACTGTTGGTGGGAGTGTATATTAGTTCAACCATTGTGGAAGACAGTGTGGCCATTCCTCAAGGATCTAGAAATAGAAATTCCACTTGACCCAGCAATCCCATTAGTGGGTATATATCCAATGCATTATAAATCGTTCTATTATAAAGACACATGCATACGTATGTTCATTGAGGCACTGTTTACAATAGCAAAGACCTGGAACCAACCCAAGTGCCCATCGATGATAGACTGGACAAGGAAAATGTGGTACATATACACCATAGAATACTATGCAGCAATAAAAATCGATGAGTTTGTATCCTTTGTAGGGTCATGGATGAATCTGGAAACCATCATTCTCAGCAAACTGACACCAGAACAGAAAATCAAACACCAGATGTTCTTGGTCATAGGTGTTGAACAATGAGAACATATGGACACAGGGAAGGGAGCATCACACACTGGGATCTGTTGGGGGGGACTAGGAGAGGGACAGCAGGGGGTTGGGAGTTGGGGAGTGATAACATGGGGAGAAATGCCAGATATAGGTGACTGGGGGATGGAGGTAGCAAATCATATTGCCATGTATGTACCTATGGAACAATCCTGCATAATCTGTACATGTACCCCAGAACCTAAAGTGCAATTAAAAAAACTTTAGTTACTAAATTCAAATATGTTAAATGTATAAAACACACTTTCATTCTTAAAATCTTAGCATGAAGAAAAGAATGTAAAATATCTCATTAATATTTTTAATACTGATTATTGAAATGATAATATTTTTGATACTTTGGGTTAAATAAAATATATTATTAAAAAAGAAAAAGGAATTAAATTCTACCTTTTGGAGAAGGAATGTCAAAGAATTTGAAAACATTTTGCAAAATCCATCACGTGGTCCAACTACTCAACCAAGATTCTGCCTTATTTTTCTTCCTAGTTCTGATCACATGGATATCCTGTTTGTTCCTCCTACTAGAAATGTACATCCTGTGAGAGGAGGGACTTGGTCTTCTTTACTGCTGCTTCACCAGTGACTCAAAACTGCTAGGAAAAGAGTAGACATTCACAAGTACTGGTTGGGTCAATTTATTTATTTAATAAACTTGTTTTCTCTACAGAACTCAGTTCAATTCCTGTTTAATAATATTACTAATGAATTAATATATGAAATCTTCTTAGAATAGTGCAAGGCTCCATGGTTTATGCTAAGTTAAATCTAGGAATTCTTCCTAATAATAACTAACATTGATAGTATGCCTATACCCACTGAACTCTTCATATGGGTTACTTTATTTAATCTCCCAAGAAAACCATGACATGATACTGTTGTTACACCCTTACTTCACATAGCTACTTAGTGACTGAAATTCAAAACCAATCCTGTCTAACTCCAAAGTACAAGTACTCAGTTTTCCTCTATGGTGCATTTTGATCATTTATATAGGTAAGGTGGAAAGTAAGTGATTTTGAATTAAGACACAAAGCCTTATCCTGGATCTTCTATTTCACCTCTTTTAGGCTCAGTTTTCCCATTTGTAGAATGGGATGATAACAATATGTATCTGAGAAGGTACTGTACAGTTCAAATGAACTACATGTGTGAGTGGCTTGCCAATAATACAGTGCTAAAGGAATATGTTAAAATAATTAGTTGAGAGGCCATTAGACTGAGGCAGCTCCACACTCTGGGTTCTATATTAGCAAATTGTAAACTGGTTCAGTGGAAATAGTAAAACAAAACTTAAGCTTAACCAGTCGGAAACTGCCAAATAAGCTCTCACTGGGAACTTCCTACTTGAATGATCCAAATAAGGCCATTCCTCCACTTCAATCAGTCAAATATTTTCTTTGCCTTGCTTCCACATTCACCCTGTAAAAGCCTGTAACCTGTACTCCCTTTGGTGGAACCCCCAACTACCTGTGGTCTGCCTGATATATAAATTGCTGTTTACTCAAAGAAACGGTTTATATTTTAATGTGCTTCAGTTTTTATCTTTTAACAGTAATATAATCCTTAATACTTTACTATATACCCTAAACATTGCTATAGAAAGCTGTATTCATATTTTATTCTAATTTTAAGTTTTTGGTTACTAATAAAAGATTGACTATACTTGTCTATTTCTCAGTGTCTTAGACTAAGAGTTTGGTAAACATTTTCAGAATTAATAAGTAGCTCCAACACTCATAGTATGAAGAGTGCCCCTAAAATTAAGAAAAAAAGTGTATATTCTTCATATTTATTTGAAATGAATTGCCTCAGATCCTTTCAGAAGTGAATAGGGTAACTGTTGAAAAATAGAATAACAATTGGCTTACTATGCCTGGAATCATGAAAGTGTGAAGATGGAAAAGAACACAGGCATAGTTCAAAATCCTGTTAAATCATTTAATAGAAAGGGCAAATTCCTAAATGTTTTTATTTTAAGCTTTCACCTCCTCACATGTAAAATGAAGGTGATAGTATCAACCTCATATGATGGATCAAATGGTATAAAGTAAATAGAAGTACTATGTAATATATAAGTTATTGTGTAAATATAAGGCATCATCATCTATCCCTTCTGAGTCTGGGCTAATTTCTACTAACCTTAGAAAATGAGTATTACGTTGGTGATTCTTAAAAGAAGTAACTTGACATTACTGTAGAAATTCTTGAAAACATGTATTTAAAAATTATAAAAATGAATGCATTAAGCTTTTTAATGGAACAAATGATTTTGCTTTTTATTGTAAAGAAAATGGTTCTGATATGAATATATTGCCCACAAATGCTGTAATGGAGGCCTTGCAAATCTCTGATAACTTATTCTTTCTTAAGTGTACCAGGTAAAAATAGAGCATGTCCTGGGATGAATCCTTTAAGTTTTCTCCCAAGTATCATTCTCCAGCTGTTCCTATTCACAGATATTTGACTTTGGTACTATGTCTTAGTTTGGGCTGCTGGAACAAATTACCATAGACTGGGTGGCTTAAACAATAAACATCTATTTCTCACAGTTGGGAGGCTGGAAAGTCTCACATCAAGGGACTGGCAGATCCAGCTTCTGGTGAGGGATGCTTTCTGGTTTGTAAATGGCCATTTTCTCATTGTATACTCACATGTCAGAGACAGCAAGGGCAAGTTCTGATGTTTTCTTTTAGGAAGGTTCTACTCTCATCACTTAATCACCTCTCAAAGGCCCTACCTCCTAATATATTGTGGGGTAGGATTTCAACCTACAAATTTTGAGGATGGGAACACAAACATTCGGTCCATAGCATGATCAGCCCCAAGTGACAATAGGTGATGCATTTTCATTAATTCTGCCTATCTTGTTTTTCTTTGCAAAACACATGCTTTCCTAGTCGCGCATAGCTGGAATAGACCTTGTAATAAAATTTGGTCAATGAAGTATAAATGGAGGTTTGCCAAGGGACTTCTTGGGAGGGATGCTTTCCGATAAGAATCACGCTTAAGAAATCTCAATAGCTATGCTCCTTTCCATCCCTTCCTTATTGAGACATTAATGATTCTCTAGCATTTGTAACCATGAGGAATGGACTAAGTAAATAGGAATATCTCTTCATGTAATGAAATCCTGATGTAATTGAGCCTCTCTATAACCCTTGTACTAACTACCTACCTACTTACTAGCTTAAGTAAGTAATAAAAATTCAATGGTTAAGGCCACTTTAATCATTTGGTTGCTGTTGTGGTTCCCTGGAGATGACTGCATATTAACTGATATATGCTATAGTATCTCAAAAATCTAGGAAAGAGTAATCTAAAGCAAGGGATTTCTGTACTATGTTAAAATAGTCAGTTTGGTCCTAGCGAAAGTCAAAATACAGAAAAACAAAGGATCCCAACAACAAAAAATATTGCTCCATAATAAACTTTTACGTGAAGACTCTATTGGGTCCCTAAATAACTTTAGAAATTAGAAATTCTAATTTCTCTGAGATTGTCTCTATTCTTTGGCCAGACAAATAGCATCCCGGAAAACTTCTTTTTCTCATGAAAATATAAATAAAATTTCACTAGTTAAGTATGATATGACCAATTAAGAATAAGGACAAAGAAAATAACAATTTTCAAGTTACTATTCATCAAACATTATGACTTAGCAGTTTTGTACTACATTCAATGCAATTTAGAAATTCCTTCTTTTTGAAATATTTTTCTCCTTCAAGTTCTGTGAAGGGACTGGAAGTTTAAGGCATCTTGACTTAAGAAAGTGAAAAATTAGATGGCAAAGTGATCCCCAAAATTTTAAAAACAAGATTAAGAGTTTGAGGAAGCAAATTAGCGAGTTAGGCCTCTTTCATAGGAGCAATAATGAGAGATTGTATTATCTTATTCAGGAAGAGATTTAATATGATTGACATATTAAAGGGACCACGCTGGCCACAGGATAAAGAGGGAAAAGTGACCACTCGGTTGTTTCCATAATTTAGGCAAAGTTAGTGATAACGTAAATGTGTTGCTAGAAAGTGAACTGGCAACAAGTTCAACAGTTAAAGGCATTAAAAAAAGGATATACAATCCTCCGTTGGCATCGATGGGGATTGGTTCCAGTAATGCTACAGATAACAAAACCCAAGGATATTCAAGTCCTTGACATAAAATGGTGTAATATTTTCATATAACCTATGTATAACTCTTATTACATTTAAAATCATCGTTAGAGTACTTATTATGTCTAATGCAATGTAAATGCTATATAAATAGTTGGTATACTCTATTTTTTGAATTTCTAATTAAAATTCACATCTTTATTGTTATATTGCTATTTTTTCTTTTTATTTTCCAAATATTGATCTACAGTTGGTTGTATCTGCAAATGTGGAGACAGCGGATACAGAATCGACTGACAATAGAGGGTTGACTATAAAAGCAAACAGTCAGAAGTTTGTGCCATATTAGATATGGACATGGAGTGGGAATAGCTACAATGACAGAAACACCTGGATTTCTGGCTTAAGAAAACTAGACAGAAGTCAGTGGTACTGTTCACTGATATTGCTTAACTAGACCAAATACTGCAGAGAAATAAAATTAAAATAGAGGGGAAAAGGTATAAAAAGCCGTGATATTCATGTTAAGAACATGGTCTATATGGGGGAAGAGTAGAAGGATGCCAGATGTTTGTGGCTTGAAGAGGGAGTAGACAGTACGTTGATAGAGAAGTGAAGGCAAATAAATCTTGAAGATGTGGAGAAAGAGAGGAGCAAACCGAAGGAAAATGGAAAGTTAAGGCTGAAAGAAAACTTTGGTTTGAATAGAAGAGAGCTAAGTAAGTTTCATGGATCCATCGTGAAGAGTTGGTTACCTTCATTCTCTTACACATCAAATGCTAAAACCAGCAAAAAAATATTCTGTCATTTTCCACTCTTTTAAGACTCACTCTGTGACACTGTGGACAGTACAAGGAAAGGTGGTCTAAAATTAGGAGAATTGAATCCCGTGGACAGCACCGAAACTCAGAAACAAAAGGGACAGTTTCTTATTTGAAATCAACCATGCAACTCCACTGGTTTTACAATGACTCTAGCCACCTCTTCCTTAGCAGACACTCCCGGGGTTACTGCTTGTTACCTGGTCCTTTCCCCTTTGGCCGCAAATCCTCCTGGAATCTCCAGTGTGAGCCTTCTTTTTCCAGGGCTTCCTCCTATGTCTTCTTTACTTTGACAGAAAAACAGTTCAGTTTTTGCATCACTTTCTCTTGTTAAAGACAGGTAAATTTCTAAAAATAGTCAAATACTTCAGGTATAGAAATGTATGTCAGCTTGGGAAACTGATGGCATATGTGGCAGTGATGGCTCTGTGTTCATTAAAAACAAAAGTATTTCCTTTTCTTCCTGGTGGTTAGCTACCTATCCAGCCTCTTGTGCAGTTAAGAGATCAGATTATGCAATGTACAGTGTGCACCGAAATGCTATGTGTCACCTTGCATGATCATGTGTTTTCACATATCCTTTTTTCTCCTTTCAGGTGGCTGGAATGGCTTTAACCCCAAGGCCATATTTGGAAGCCACTTGTAGAAGATTAAGGAGCCACAAGGTAGAAAGAACTGATTTACCTGATTCACCACCTGGGGGAGCACTATCTAAGTATCAGAAATTTTTATCAGCAGGAAAAAAACTTCTGTTGTGTTAAGCCTTTAAGATTCCAGGGTGTATCCATTAAAAAACAATAAAAATGCTAACAAGTAGATCATTCATCCATGATAGTAACATTTGCCATACATTGACTTAATACCAAGCACTGTATTAGTAGAATATCATTTAATTGTCTTATCAGCTGCATGAAGTAGATACCATTCTCCTTATTTTGTAGATAAAGAAGGCGTCTATGTTTCACAGTGATAAACAAACTGGTCCTAACAACCCCTAATAACTTCTTAAAGGCTATTTAGAGTCTCAGAGTTTTTAATCTAAAAGATTATTATAGAACAAATCCCAGGGAAGTTTGCTTCTGCCTCATAGAGAAAGTAAGTTTCTCATTAATTTTAAATCTATATGTGTAAAACACTTAGAGACAGTGTAATCAATATATAATTATGTATAGTATTACAATTCATAATAGCATTTTAATTATCTGAAAAATTATATGTTCTAACATGTATATACAAGGTCAAATTCTGTAAGTCCAAGACATAGGAATATGTCATCTAATAAAGACTTTCCAGATATAGACTTTACTTGACATAACCTATTTAAAACGAACAGCTCAAAATCAGTCTGGTTCGACCTAAGTGTGTATGCTCAAGTATTGCACGCACGATCTTGAATATTCACATTACGGTTCATTGAAAAGGCAATGGGCTTTGCAATAAGATTGACAACAAAAGGAAAAATGATGAGGAAAATTGCCTTACTTATCTGCTACAGTACTCTTGATTGCCAAGTGTAATTTTACGGTTCATTATAAGCAAGGGAAAAGTTTGACCATTAACGTTGAGTACTTGTATATCCTACTGATACAAACAATAAGTTGCTTGAAACACACTTGGTTTTTAATGAAGCCACTGTAATTTTGTGTTTTTAAAGTATCATCAATTTTCATCAGTTTTACCCCTGCTGGAATTTTATGGGGGTAAAATAGTTAAAGGTCATCAGACGCTGTGGGACATAAAACTGTAGAAAAATGAAGATGTTAAATGACACAGGGGTGATATCAGCTATTTTCTGAGTTACTGCTTGACATAGTATGAGATTTGACTGGGTAACTGAGGTAAATAGTGTTGCTGTTACAGATGTCATGATAGATCAGATAGGGGTCAGATAACATAACAACTTTAATCATCCTTTAACACAGGGGAACATTGCTCTAAAGTACTATGGGGAATGCCCCCATTTAAAATTGTATTTCTCCATTCTACTAAATATTCCTGAACTTTAGTTCCCTAAAGGACACTCCACTGCTCAAAACACTTTAATAGCTTCTCATTATCTAGTACTGCGTGGTTCAAAACTATACCCACTAACCACATGTGGCCTATTTAAATTACATTAAATTAAAATTATAATTCAGTTTCTCAGTCATAATTGGCAAATTTCGAGGGTTCAATGCTTTCAAGGGGCTAGTGGCTACTGTTTTAGACAATGCAACGCTACAGTTTCCATCAACTTAGAAAGTTCTATTTGACAGCTAATATCTAGATCTGGACTATCCAATGTGGTAGCCTCTGGCCACATGTGGAGATTGAGTGCTTGAAATATGGCCAAACTTGAGATGTGCCATCCATGTAAATTACATACCAGATTTGGAAAACAGTTCAAAAAGAATACTGTAAAATATCTTATTAATAATTTTGTATGCTAATTACATTTGAACAATACTTTATATATACTTTTAAATAAAATATAGTACTAAAGTCAATGTCATCTGTTACTTTTTAACTTTTTAAAACATGACAACTAGAAAATTTAAATTTATTTATGTATTTTGAGATAGAAGCTAGCTCTGTCATCTAAGCTGGAGTACAATCTCAACTCACTGCAACCTCTGTCTCCTGGGCTCAAGTCATTCTTCCACCTCAGCCTCCCAGGTATCTGCGATTACAGGTGCATGCCACAATGACTGGCTAAATTTTGTATTTTTGGTAGAGGTGGGGTTTCACCATGTTGCCCAGGCTGGTCTTGAACTCCTGACCTTGAGTGATCTGTCCGTCTTGGCCTCCCAAAGTGCTGGCATTAGAGGCGTGAGCTACCATGACTGGCCTAGAAAATTTAAATTTAGATGTGCGGCTTGCATGATGGTTCCACTGGGCAATGCTAATCTATAGTGACAAAGTCTATATGATAAAGACCTCAAGGGACATACCTGTAGTGCAACAAAGAGGAGATTGTTAACTTGCTGTCTACTGGAGGAACTATGGGGTGCTCACCAAACAGAGGAAGTGACACAGTTACAGTAGGGATCTGTGGAAAAGCGGAATTTAAGAAAAATTTAAATGATGTATTTTGCTAGAATCAAAGCAAAGGAGGGAGGGCTGTTTCTAGAGGAATTAATCTTAGGCCAAGGCTGAGAAGCAGACATTTATTGCAGCTTTGAAAACTACAAAGTCAAGATAAATATGGCATGTATTTAAAAACCCTTTCTTTGAAATTCTTCATTAAATTGAATATTGACACTGTGTCTGTGGGCCAGAGTGACTCAGTCCAACCAAAGGTGGAATGCTCCACTCTTACTAATAGATGATTTTTCACCAATATGTTCTTTTATGAATGATCAAAGGTGGTGTTTACAAATTCATCATAGAATAAAATTGATACTTCTTGCTTAGCATTAAAGTCCATTCATGATCTGACTCTGTGGTTCCCAGCAATATCCCATGCTATTATTCCTAATATACACTGTGATTATGCAAAACTGTTCTAAAGCTTTCCCTGTTCTTGCTAACACTTTGATTTGCTCATATTATTTCCCTTCTGCTAGAAGGCTCTGCCCGCTCCTTCTGTTGAAATATTTCAAGGCTCAGTTCAATAATCACAGCTTCTTCTAAAGACTTCCCAGATTTTATTCCTTATAGTCAAGTAAGTATCAAACAAATATCCCAAAACATTTGGCTTTGATCTTCCAGGGGCAAATGATGGGCTCACTTTCTACTTTGTGGGATGCTTATTTGTTATTGTGTCCTCTAGGCTGCCTGACACTTGTCCAGCTCCTAAAACGCAGAGAACATGCCCTGTCTGTACATTTTTCCCCACAGCATAAAAACAGCTTATTTCACCTGGGAAGTCCTCAAAAAAAATCAGATGAATGAATAATTATTCTTATAAAAATAGAAAAATATAATGATGTTAGTAGTGAAAAAAATATTGTGTGTAACTTAAGCCTAGACAGATTCTATGACCTCCACTTATTTTCTCTTTGCAAACAGCCCCAGATAATTCAGTTGTTATACACAGACTGAAGAAATAATGATGTCAAACCTGGCTTTGTCTTTGCTTGAATGAATTTAGTTGTTTTGGTGCTTCACACCTGAATTTCAGTTTGTCTGCATGGAACACACACACGCACATGCGCGCGCACACACACACACATGCACACGCACACATGGTCTACATCTGTGCATGCTGGAAGGAGATAGAGGAAGAAAAGCGTCTTTACTTTAGGGGGTTAGTGCTGATTCAAGATGTCTGAGTCTCCTATTCTACCACCCTGCCTATGTCTTATTTGATAATAGCTATCAACATTCATACCAATATCAGATTGACTCAAAAGCGATCTCCGCTTCATTCATTCATTCATATCATTTACTATGCATATAAGTCATGTAAAGCATTGCTAGCTAATGCATTCATATGATGAGAAATTCTTCTAAGCACATATTTTGCAGGCCATAGTTAAGTATGAATAGAACAGGCAGATTAAAAGGCAGTATTCTTTGAGGAGCTGTTGCAAAATTATCTTACCAGTATTCTGTTATAATGTCAAAAATCCTCATTTTTCTCTACAATTATAAATCTATCTTAACATAGGAAATGCTAGTAAAATACTAAAAGGAACAATGAGCCAGGGAACACAAGACTGGTGTCCCATCTGATTTGTTAGCTATGAGATTTTAGAAATATTATTTTCTCATTTTTTAATACTTAGGCACCTGGGGACACAGGACGTCTCATGCCTATTTCCTCTTCTGAGAAAAAAAAATAATAAAGCATTGTTCTTTACCTTCTTAAGGATAAGAATCACAAAAGAAAGATTGTCAATCCTGGTCCGTGGGGATTATGATTCAGTGGGTGTAGAGTGAAATCTGGAAATCTGCTGTGTTTTGTTTTGTTTTTATTAAATGTCCTGGTGATTGTAAGGAACGTTTGAAAAACTCTGATTTAGCCAGGTGGCTTCACAATTCAAAGTGTGTAAGAATCACCAGGAGGCTTGTTAAAAAATGCAAATTGTGGGGTCTCACCTCTAATGATTCTGATTCCGCAGATCTGAAGTTGGGCCAGGAATCCAAAATTTTAATAAACATTTCCACGGAATTCTGATGCACATTCACAGACCACAGTTTGAGAAATACAGATCTCAAATGTGACTTTTTGGAGGTTAGAGATTGTCTAGTTCATGGCCATAATTCCAGCAATCAGAGCAGAGAGGATGGTCAACAGCTATTGCTAAATTGAGTAAAATTGCCCTATGATATAATCTTTTCCTTTTATCTAGAAAAAAGAGCCATTATTTAGAAGTAGTAAAAGAATTTACTTACTACTAAAATCACAAAGGTAATTTATCTATTTTATCTCTGTCTCAGTTTCTTTGGTACTTTGATATTTCCATTTACTTACTCATGCATCAAATACTTATGGAACATGTGAGGCACTGGTAATATAGCAGTGAACAAATTGACATAGTTTCTTTTCTCCTGGAACTCATGGTATAAGTAGGTTTTCTGGTTATCTATTGTTGAATAATGAGCCACTTTAAAATTTACTGGTTTACAACCACAACAATTATCTATACTCAACGCAGGGTCAATGGGACAACTTGTCCCTATCTCATATGGTGTCACCTTGGGCAACTAACTATGGCTGAAGACTCACTTCCAATAGGTTGGCTTACAACTTGGTGTTGACTGTCACCTGGGAACTAAGTCAGGAATGTTAGCTGAGCCCTTGGTTCCATTTTATGTGGCCATCTCAGCAGCTGGCTGGGCTTCCACATAGCACAGGAATGTCAGCATACTTGGACTTCCTACATGCGCTGGCTTTTCTCAAAGACAGTTGTCCAGCAGAATACAGTGTAGGCTGCAATGTTTCTTCTGAGTTACTCTCTGAAGTTCACAGAATGTTACTTCCATTAAATTCTATTGTTCAATCAAGTCATTAAGGTTGCCCAGATTCATAAAGTGGCAAATTATTCCTCAACCCTCAATGGCAGGAGTTGCAAAGAATTTGTGATCATCTTTAATTTACCAAAGAGTGAGACAGATATTTAACAATTAACTAAATACACTTGCAATAAGGACTACTAAGGAAAAGTATCTGGTACTATGAAAACATAAAACAAAGGGAGGTAATTAGGAAAAGACTCCCTAAGGAAGTAATATTAAAGATGAGATGGGCTCTAAGTCAGAGTGCTACAATAAAATGTGAAAAATTAATAATTAGAAAGCAGGTAGAATAATTAGGCAAAAGAAACAAGGATAAAAATGATAAGAGCTAGTCTTAACTACTTGCTTCCTCTGTGTCAGGCAGTTTCAAGCCTTTACATGAATTATCTCATTTAACCTTCACAAAGATCTCAGGTGATAATTGTATTTCCATTTTACATAAACTGAGAAATAAAGAGTTCCTCAAGGTGATGCGGCTAGCAAGTACAGGGTTAGGGTTTTAGGGTTTTTTTTTTTTTTTTTAACTTGAGAAATTTAAGATATGGACATTCTTGCATCAAATGCTGTCATCCCAAGGGCCATCATGAGCCTGGAAATTCCGACAGGGAACAGACACCTGAAGAACAAGTTATACACAAAATAAGAGTGAACAAACATCAGAGGTGAACTTCACCTCCTTCACCCTGGCTCTGGTGGAGGGTTGTAATTTTGTCTCACAGCAGTGTTTTAGAAGGAGATTGGAAAATAACAGCTCAACTCTTATTTATAACTAGGAAAGAGGAAGTATTCCCTTTGATTAAACTCCGTTTCCCAGTCAGATTTTTTTTTAAGCCCAGAAAGATCCTTATTGCCTCCCTCTCCAGGTGGAGTATTATCTATGCTTAAATTAAAATATCTATGCTCTTTCCAGGGCATAGATATTCTTCTTCAAAATCAGACAGGATTTACTAAATAAATAATATTCCTTTAAATAAACCTTGAAAGACATATGTCAGCTGTGTATGTTTCTACAGGCCCAGTGACAGTGCATTGAATGTGTCACCTGAGTGACATGGGTCTGGTGATCTAGGGATGTAATACTTCATCTGGACCAGTGTGACATACCATCAGGTCTGTGTTGCTTTAATGATGTATTACTTGGGAAAATAAGGTTAGCTGTCAAAAACTCATTCTGGGGAACTGAAAGTTTGGCTGGGGGAAAAATTCATTTCAGGCTTTAGAAAAATACATTTTTCATTGGAGTGGAGGGACTGATGACATGGCTCGAGTCACAAAACTTGAGGGCCATGTGAACTCTCATGGCAATTGCATCTTTCAGTACAGATGACTCAGGGAAAATGCAAGGGACAAATATATGTAGACAGAACTCTTCTTTATTTGGGGTGTGTGTAACAGCCAATATATATATATAATTGTGGGATGGTACAAATGGGTGAGTTTCTGTAAATTCCCACAAGATACGTCCTTGATAGGCTGTAAGATAGGCTGTAAAAGCTATTTCAGAAGACTGTTTTTTATAATACGCATCTGGAATTAGAGTTTTGCATGGGGGCTAGAGAATGTCTTGTAATTATTTTGCATATCCCTATTTATGGATGCTTTAACAACTGTTATTTTACAGACAGTGGTAATGTATTCTAAAATGATCTTTAATATTGATATTTCAAAATGTTTTTTTTTTTTTTTTTTTTTTTTTTGAGACGGAGTTTGGCTCTTGTTGCCCAGGCTGGAGTGCAGTGGCGTGATCTCGGCTCACCGCAACCTCCGCCTCCTGGGTTCAGGCAATTCTGCCTCAGCCTCCTGAGTAGCTGGGATTACAGGCATGCGCCACCATGCCCAGCTGATTTTTTGTATTTTTAGTAGAGACGGGGTTTCACTATGTTGACCAGGATGGTCTCGATCTCTTGACCTCGTGATCCACCCGCCTGGGCCTTCCAAAGTGCTGGGATTACAGGCGCGAGCCACCGCGCCCGGCCTCAAAATGTTTTTAAAAATGTGTGTCATTTGAAATTTAAAAAAAATTGTCTTCAGTATTTTATTTCCTTTCAGATGTGCTGACTAATCTTGGAACTTGATTTACATTTATCACTAAATTCATATTTTACATACATGTGTTGTTAATTTCTGCCTGAACTTAATATGTTTACAATAATGCAAAACTCCCATAGTAGATTTTCAGAGAAAATAAATACCAAAAAATAAAAGCAACAAACAAAAACAAAAACATAACCCTGAGGGAGCCAAACGGAAGAACTATTTCTGTTGGGTAAAACAAGCAAGTCCATAGAAGTTCTGAAGTTTTAGAGTTGGGCTCTGAATTTAGTAACAATTGGATCTGTTTACTTACACAGAAGATACAAGAGAGTGAATAATCACATATTCATCACTGAGGTGAATTTCACATTGTGATTTGAAGAAAGGCCAAGGGTCATTATTGAATCTGATAAAACACTATGACTTAAATAATAAACCAGTGATTGTGAAACCAAGACATTTACATTTATTGTTTGTTCTTTGTTTTTTTTTTTCTTTGAACATTGTAAAGGTATAACACACAATGATATTTCATTTTCCAAATTTAAAGAATGAACCAAAGTGTTTTCAAATTTTGTCTGTAGCTATTTTTCCTAATTACTGTAGTTATGTCTATATAATGCTAATATATCTTAGTAAAGGGTAGAGTGAGATACGGTAAGGCAGAGGATTGGTTTAACTAATTCCCTGATGATAGATATAAAGAATAGCAATATACACTCAAGAATCATTTTAAAATAAGTACATATATTGACATTGCTCTAAATCTTAAAATAACTTTTCAATAAATAAGCACATAAACAGTAATTTCATTGTCAAATGAAAATTGTGATTGCTCCTAAGAGTCCCTTACCACATCTTTGCCCAAAGAAAATACAGCCTCAGGAGAGAAAGACTTTCAAAGATATAAATTGGTGTATATATATTTTTTATTTTTGAAAAATTTAAATACACCTTTAATTTATCTAAAATTCTTAGGGCTCTTCTGTTTTCTGAAGAAAAACTCAAGAGAGTTTATAATACAATAACACAAACATTTAGTTTTAAAAATATGAATGTATAGGAGAAATACCTAATGTAGATGATGGGGGGATGGATGCAGCAAACTACCATGGCATGTGTATATCTATGTAACAATCCTGTGTGATCCACACATGCACCCCAGAACTTAAAACATAATAAAACAAACAAAAAAAGAATTACAAAAAAGTCAATGTAATGAATATTTTAATTATTTAGTATTTTTTGATGAGTTGAAAGTTACAATTTGTTTTTGAGAAATTTGAAATGATGGATTAAAGTTGATTTATATCATAATAATTAAGAAGATGATAAAAATAATATTGGTTACTCTTTCAAAAGAAAAATTAAGCAAAATCTATTCATGTTTAAGTGCCCAAAACGAATCCACCAAAGATAGCTAAGATAAAGAACATGAAGAATATATATGTGTGCATATGCACACAATATATATACATATATTTTACGTATAAACATATGTGTGTGTGTATATATATATATATATATATATATAATTGCATGTGTGTGTATGTGTGTGTATGTGTGTATAGGTATATATTTCTTTTTCAAAGCAAGAGAAGATGTGACAATGTAAAACACAAAGGTGTGGGAAAATGTTTTTAAATTATAACAAAAAAGGAAGCACTAATGAAGCATTTTGAATGAATTACAGTCCTCAGAGTGTGGAAAAAGAATGGTTTGGGTATAGACTGGGTTGAGGACAGGAAAGACTTTGGGACTGCCTTTCATCTAGGAAAGGATTTTTGAGTGACATGAGAAAGAAAGACACATGTAAGTCAGAGAGTGGGTCACTTTGAACTTGCTAAGTGATATTGGAGTGGAATGTTCAACAAAGTCAACTATTGAAAACATTTAAAATCTCAGACCTAAAGCTGGGCCCCTCTACCACCTAAGAGAGCACAGTATTTGCCTCTTAAGCTCCTTAGTGAAGACTAATATGATCAAAGACCGAGGAATCAGGTCTGACCTGGATAGATGACTACTGTCATCTTACTAATACCTGGCAGAATGGGCAGAGGGTTAGATGCCTTGTTAAGTGAGGACAAGACAGGAAGTTATAGGGGCTTGAGGGCAAAACAATGAAAAAAATAGAGCATACATCAAGAAAATATAATAATTTGCCCTGTCAGATGTTCACTTTTAGGAATGTGGTTATTACCTTAAGAGAGTGTGTTTCAAATGCACATTCCTCTCATTACATCGCTCAGTGTTTCCCAGATTGTGCCACTACTCCCAAGGGTATTCAAAATGAATTTAGGTAGTATTTCAGAGACATTTCTTTTTAAAGTTATTCATTTGTTTCAAAGGTATATTAGAGAAAATACATGGCTGGAGCACAAAACTCATACTTTCACAAATATTACTGCTTAAGATAAGGCCAAGTCAGTATTTAAGTGAATTAGAAAAAACAATAATGAGTTGATATTATGCAAAAATATTTAGGGAGCACACAGATCTAGTGATAACAGTTAAGAGGTTAAGCCAAACAGTGAGATTTGAAAATCTTTTATGTCCTGAATATAGCTTAGATTTGTCCCTTCTTAATTCTATCCCCATTATTTCTCCCATGACTGATATAATCCGTGGGCCAAGTGTATAATACAGGGTTCCTTGTGCAAAAATTTCTGAGAGTGTCAAGATAGTGACAGTAGAGTGAACCAAGTGTGGGATGCGTCTTAGCACAGGCACAATGCAACCAATGAAGGAAGTCTCCCACTCACTCAGGAGGCTGGCTCTACCCTCTCCATGTAGGGAAACAGGTACCTAGGGATGTGTGGCAAAGTTAGATGTTAGTCTTTGCTCCAGGAAATCCGAGCTGGAGAGTCAGAAAATTTGTGGAGTATTTGTGTGTGTGTGTCCGTGTGTGTGTGTGTGTGTGTGTGTGTGTGTGTGTGTGTGTGTAGTGGGGTGGTTGCCTTTGTTGTTTTCCTTTTGGAAAACCAGAAAGAGTATAAGACGACTCTGCAACTCTGGGAGAGACAAACATTGGAACTTGCTCTCATTACCCATGTGAAAGAACATGTAGTTCTGTTAATTATGAAACCTGTGTCCACATCTCTTTTTGAAGATCTTAAGGCTGCATACATATTGCGTTCTCCTGTGGAATCTCTTTTTTCACATGGATGATACAATTTCCCAAGTTACTTTTCTAGGTTAACTCGGGACTGTCATAGGCCATCTCTGCTGGGAAAAAAGGTACTTCAGTCTCTAGCGCATGAATTGTGAGATGATGCAGGGGCTGCTTTGCTCTCTAGATGCATTTCATCTCTGGCTTCATAAGGCTACAGAAATCAGAATGCTTCTCCTTCTCTCCTTCCCTCTCTTTCGTTTTCCCTTAATCACTTTCTCTCTCTTTTTTGCCTTTAGGTCTCAGCTTTGAGGGTTCTTTCCAGATTGCCCAGGTTTATTGGTCTTCCTCTGTGTTCCCATGCTGCTTTATTCTCCTTAATGCTTCCTTTTGGATGAGAATTTCAGACACGGACCAGAAGTGATTGCCTTGTTTGGCTGTCTTCCTTCTAGATTCTGAGGTGTGTGGAGGCAAGACTATACCTTATTTGCTGCTTGTTCTCTATATTTTGTCTAAGATTCTGGCATGGAACACACACTTCATACATATTTGGTGAATGAATGAATAAATGATTTAATCTATCAATTCACATACACAAGAAGGGTGACAACATTAAGATGTCTGAAAAAGACACAAGCAAAATGATCTAAAACATATCTTTCACTGTTTATGATTTATAAATTATGGTTTCCACGTAGACTTTTAAGCATTTATAAATATCTTTGTTTCTGATAATGCTTTTGGCTCAAAATGTATTTTTCATATAAATGATTGCTTCTAAAAATACTTTCTATAGTTATTTAAAGTCTAATTTCAAAATTGAATTCATACTGAAAGCTTATATACATCAAGCCCGTAATTTTATTGAAATATTCCTCAAATGTGCCTTCAGCATAGGTCTTAAATAACATTTTGAAAATGTCAATATTTATCTTTTACAAATAGAAACCATGTTTGTAATTTGTTGTTGTTGTTATGGATTAACCTGCTCTTCTACGCTATGTGTAAATCAGTTTTAATTTGTGTAAGCTTTTTTTTGTAATAATGAGAGCATATGGTAATTTATGTGATAAATCATGTCTGATTATTAAAATATAAGTCATAATGAACTTCAAAAATGCGGTTTTCTTGACTTTCTTTAATTTACTTATAGAGTTTGTTAGCTTTGGTGCTAGATATCCATGTTTGGTTTTAAAATATTCATTTCTGACACTGTTAATTCTATGAACTCTGGACTTAAAGTGTTAGTTACAAATCAACAAATTAGTAATCCAATATGTCTATCTGCTTATGGATATAAAAGTCATATCTTATGTATGATTACATTATTAGGTTCATGTGGAAGACAATAAATTTTTGAGCGTCTTGGAGAAGTACTTTATTGTTAAAAATTTTTGAAATGATATGATGGCTTGAGAAATCTGTGAATCATGTGCAAATAAAATAGATAAACAAAGCTCTTCAAAAAGATGTTTCTGACTGTGTGGCATCTTGTAGAGGGGCTCTGGAAGATGTGACAAGGGAATGGCCAATTTGGAGCTTTTGAAAGAATGGTAAATGTATAAAATGTAGCTGAGATTGTCACAAATGTTTCCTGCATTTTTCTTTGGAAAGCAATGGACTTGAATTGCTGTAATATAAATAAGAATAAAATCTTATTTCCAGTGTGGATGAATAGGAATGGATGCTAAGTGATGTTAGAGTACCCTTTGATGTGCAGAATTCATTTTTTCACATTTTTCTATGTCAATAGTCAAATATTATTGGAGAGAAAAGCAAAAGTAAACCTCAGCAAATATATTTTCTTTGCCATTTTCTCTCTAGCATTCCTCTTGGACACATTTATTTTTAGTTTGCTTTATCTATTAGTTTTTAATACAGATGTGTAAGAATTGCCTGCTGATTGTGGATTCATTGGTATGTCTTTTAAATCTTGTCAGTTTTTTCTTTATAAATTTTTATCATGTTGTGAAGCTCATGATCATGTATGATTGTTATACACTTGGTGATTTTTCTCCTCTATTTTAATATTATGTCTTCTTTCTTTTGCCTTAATTTCTTTTCTGTTTGATGTAAAGTTGCTACACCAACTTTAATTTGGTAGATATTTGCATAGTGTATTTTCCCTTCCTTTTACTTCTAACCATTTAGCTGGGATTTGACTTTTTATCAAATAAGATAACATGTCTTGGTCAGGTATGGTGGCTCACACCTGTAATCCCAATATTTTCGTAGGCCAGAGTGGGAGGATTACTTGAGCCCAGGAGTTAGAGACCAGCCTGGGCAACATACTGAATCCCTGTCTCTAAATAAAAATTTCAAAAGAAAAAAAAAAGATACCATGCCTTTTAATGTGTGATTTTAAACAATTTTACATGACTACTTATAAATTTGGACTCTACCAACTTCTTGTTTTGTCTTTTGAACTGAGTCTTATTTGCCTTTGTTTCTTTCATTCCTGACTTTTATTCATTTCATACTGTTTCAATATTCTTTTTTTTTCTTTTTGATAGTCTGTATGCAATTGATTAGTTTTGGTGGTTATTCTTAAATACATAACATACATAATTAGTTATAAATTATGTTATAATTAGTTATAAATGTTTAAAGTTATTCCATATTTCCATCTTCCTCCCAAATATGACAAGAATTTATCATGTTTTAAAACAAATGTTTGCATTTTTTTGTTTTTGTCCCGCTCCTAATCCAAGAAAGTTTCTGTGAAACAAAGTCATTTCTATTGGATATGTGTGCTTTAAACTTTAATCTTCTTCTTATACATTGTGTCCTTTATATATAAGTATTTAATTTTTATTTTACTTTAAGTTCCAGGATACATGTGCAGAATGTACAGGTTTGTTACACAGGTATGCCAGTACCATGGTGGTTTGCTGACCTATCAATCCATCATCTGGGTTTTAAGCCCACATGACTTAGCTTTTTGGGCTGATGCTCTCCCTCCCCTGCCCCACTGCCAAGAGTGTGTGCTGTTCCCTGTATCCGTGTGTTCTCATTGCTCAACTTACACTCATGGGTGAGAAAATGGAGATGTTTGGTTTTTCTGTTCCTGTATTAGTTTGCTGAGGATGATGGCTTCCAGCTTCATCCATGTCCCTGAAAAGGGCATGAACTCCTATTTTTTATGGCTGCATAATATTCCATGGTATATATGTGCCACATTTTTGTAATCCAGTCTATCATTGATCGACATTTGGGTTGGTTCCATGTCTTTGCTATTGTAAATAGTACTGCAGTAAACATTCGTGTGCATGTACCTTTATATTAGAACGATTTCTATTCTTTCTACTGGCATATACCCAGCAATGGGATTGCTGTGTCAAATGGTATTTCTGGTTCTACATTCTTGAGGAATCACCATACTCTCTTCCACAAAGGTTTAAATAATTTACATTCTCACCAACAGTGTAAAAGTGTTCCTATTACTCCACAGCCTCACTAGCATCTGTTGTTTCTTGACTTTTTAATAATTACCATTATTACTGATGTGAGATGGTATCTCATTGTGGTTTTGATTTGCTGTAACGATCAGTGATGTCGCACCTTTTTTCATGTTTGTTTGCCACCCACATGCATGTCTTATTTTGAGAAGTGTCTGTTCATAGCCTTTGCCCAATTTTGATGGGGTTGTTTTGTTTTTTCTTGTAAATTTGTTTAAGTTCCTTGTAGATTCTGGATTTTAGACCTTTGTCAGATGGGTAGATTACAAAAATTTTCTCCCATTCTGTAGTTTACCTGTTTACTTGGTTGATAGTTTCTTTTGCTGAGAAGAAGTTATTTAGTTTAATTAGATCCCATTTGTCAATTTTGGCTTCTGTTACAATTTCTCTTCGCATATTTTGTCATGAAATTTGTGCCCATACCTGTGTCTTAAATGGTATTGCCTAGGTTACTTTTAAGTCTTTAATCTATCTTGAGTTAATTTTCACCTAAAGTGTAAGGAAAGGATTTATTTTCAGTTTTCCACACATGGCTAGCCAGTTTTCTCTGCAACACTTATTAAATATGGAATCTTTTTTCCATTGCTTGTTTTTATCAGGCTTGTCAAAGATTAAATGGTTGTAGATGTGTGGTATTATTTCTGAGGTCTGCATTCTGCTCCATCGGTCTATGTCTGTTTTGGTTACTGTAGCTCTGTAGTATAGTGAAGACACCATGATGCCTCCAGCTTTATTCTTTTTGCTTATGACTATTTTAGTGATATAGGCTATTTTTTGGTTCCATATATAATTTAAAGTACTGTTTTCTAATTCTTAGAAGAATATCAATAGTAGTTTGATGAAAATAGCACTGAATCTATGAATTACTTTGGGCTATATGGCCATTTTAACAATATTGATTCTTTTACCCACAATGATGGAATGTTTTTTCATTTGTTTGTATCCTTTCTTATTTCCTTGAGTAGCGGCTTGCAGTTCTCCTTGAAGAGGTCTGTCACTTTCCTTGTTAGCTGTATTCCTAGATATTTTATCCTTTTTTTTTTTTTTATAGCAATTGTGAATGGGAGTTCATTCATGATTTCACTTTCTGCTTGTCTTTTGTTGGTGTAAAGGAAGGCTTGTGATTTTTGCACATTGATTTTGTATACTGAGACTTTGCTGAAGGTGCTTATCAGCTTTAGGTGTTTTGGGCTGAGATAATGGGGTTTTCTAAATATAGAATCATGTCATCTGTAAACAGAGATAATTTGACTTCCTCTGTTCCTATTTTAATATGCTTTGTTTCTTTCTCTTGCCTGTTTTCCCTGGCCAGAACTTCCAATACTATGTTGAAGAGGAGTGGTGAGAGAGGACATCTTTGTCTTGTGATAATTTTCAAAGGGAATGATTCCAGATTTTGCCCATTCAATATGATATTGGCTGTGTGTCTGTCATAAATAACTTTTATTATTTTGAGGTATGTTCCATTAATACCCAGTTTATTGAGAATTTTTAGCATGAGAAGGTGTTGAATTTTATTGAAGGCCATTTCTGCATCTATTACGATAATCATGTGGTTTTTGTCATTGGTTCTATTTATGTGATGGATTTTGTGTATTGATTTGTATATGTTGAAGCAGCCTTGCATCCCAGGGATGAAGCTACCTTGATAGTGGTGGATGAGATTTTTGATGTGCTGGTGGATTTGGTTTGCCAGTATTTTATTGAAGATTTTCGTTATCAATGCTCATCAGGGATATTGGCCTATAGTTTTCTTTATTTGTTGTGTCTCTGCCAGGTTTTGGTATTGGGATGATGCTGACCACATAAAATAAGTTAGGGAGGAGATCCTCCTTTTCAGTTGTTTGGAATAGTTTTGAAAGGAATGGTACCAGCTCTGCTTTCTACCCGTGGTAGAATTCATCTGTGAATCAGTCTGGCCCTGGATTTTTTTTGGTTGGTAGGCTACTGATTCCTGCCCCAATATCAGAACTTGTTATTCATCTACTCAGGGCTTCAATTTCTTCCTGGTTTAGTCATGGGAGAGTGTATGTGTCCAGAAATTTATCCATTCCTTCTAGATTCTCTAGTTTATTTGCATGGAGGTGTTTATAGTATTCTTTACTGGTAGTTTGTATTTTTGTGGAGTCAGTGGTGATATCCCTTTTATCATTTTGTATTGTGTCTATTTGATTCTTCTTTTTTTTCTTCTTCGTTACTCTAGCTAGCAGTAACATTACTGTATCTATTTTGTAATTACAGTAATTACTCTATTTTGTTAATGTTTTAAAAAAAAACCAGCTCCTGGATTCATTGATTTTTTAAAGAGTTTTTCATGTCTCCATCTCCTTCAGTTCCACTCTAATCTTAGTTATTTCTTTCCTTCTGGTAGCTTTTGGATTTGTTGGCTCTTGCTTCTCTAATTCTTCTAATTGTGATATTAGCATTGATTTGAGATCTTTCTAGCTTTCTGTTGTGCACATTTAGTGCTATAAATTTCCCTCTTAACACTGCTTTAGCTGTGTCTCAGAGATTCTGGCACATTGTCTCTTTATTCTCATTGGTTTCAAAAACTTCTTGATTTTTGCTTTAATTTCAAATTTACCCAAGAGTCATTCAGGAACAGTGGTTCAATTTCCATATAGTTGTGTGGTTTTGAGTGAATTTCTTAGTCCTGAGTTCTAATTTGAGTGCACTGTGGTCTGAGAGACTCTTGGTTATGATTTCAGTTATTTTGCATTTACTCAGGAGTGTTTTACTTCCAATTATGTGGTCAATTTTAGAATAAATGCTGTGTAGCACTAAGAAGGATGTATATTCCATTGATTTGCAGTGGAGAGTTCTGTAGATATATGCTACATCCACTTGATCCAGAGCTGAGTTCAAATCCTGAATATCCTTGTTAATTTTCTGTCTCATTGATCTGTCTATTATCAACAGTGAGGTGTTAAAATCTTCCATTATTATATTGTGAGAATCTAACTCTCTTTGTAGATATCCAAAAGCTTGCTTTATGTATCTGGATGCTCCTGTATTCAGTGCATATATATTTAGGATAGTTAGCTCCTCTTGTTGAATTGATTCCATTACCATTATGTAATGCCCTTCTTTGTCTTTTTTGATTTCTGTTGGTTTAAATTCTGTTTTGTTAGAGACTAGGATTGTAACTCCTGCTTTTTCTGTTTTCCCTTTGCTTTGTAAATTTTCTTCCATCCCTTTATTTTAAGCCTATGTGTGTCTTTGCACATGAGATGGGTCTCTTGAATACAGTACACCGATGGGTGTTGACTGTATCCAGTTTGTCAGTGTCTTTCTTTTAATTGAGGCATTTAGCCCATTTACATTTAAGGTTAATATTGTTATGTGTGAGAGAATTTGATCCTGTCATCATGATGCTAGCTGGCTATTTTGCATACTAGTTGATGCAGTTTCTTCACGGTGTCATTGGTCTTTATATTTCTGTGTGTTTTTGCAGTGGCTGGTACTGGTTTTTCCTTTTCATATTTAGTACCTTTTTCAGGAGTTCTTACAAGCCAGGCCTGGTGGTGAAGTCCCTCAGCATTAGCTTGACTGAAAAGGATTTTATTTCTCCTTCACCTATGAAGTTTAGTTTGGCCAGATAGGAAATTCTGGGTTGATAATTCTTTTCTTTAAGAATGTTGAATGTTAGCTCCCACTCTCTTCTGGCTTTTAGGGTTTCTTCTGAGACACCTATTGTTAGTCTGATGTGAACTTTGTATGTGACCTGGCCTTTCTCTCTGGCTGCCCTTAACAATTTTTCATTTCGACCTGAGAATCCGAAGATTGTGTGTGTTGGTGACGATCTTCTCATGGAATATCTTAGTGGTGTTCTCTTTATTTCCTGAACTTGCATGATGGCCTGTCTTGCTAGGTTTGGGAATTTCTCCTAGATAATATCCTGAAGTGTGTTTTCCAACTTGGTTCCATTTTCCCTGTCTCTTTCAGGTACTCCAGTCAATTATAGGTTTGGTCTGTTCACAAAGTCTCATATTTTTCAGAAGTTTTGTTCATTTCTTTTCATTCTCTTTTCCTTTAATTTTGTCTGCCTGCCCTATTTCAGCAAGGTTTTCTTCAATATCTGATATTCTTTCTTCCACTTGACTGATTTGGCTATTGATACTTGTGTATGCTTCACGAAATTCTCATGCTGTGTTTTTCTACTCCATCAGGTCATTTATGTTGCTCTCTAAACTGGTTATTCTAGTTAGCAGCTCCTGTAACCTTTAATCAAGGTTCTTAACTTCTTTGCATTGGGTTAGAACATGCTCCTTTATCTCAGCACAGTTTGTTATTGCCCACCTTATGAAACCTACTTCTGTCAATTCATCCATCTCATTCTCCATCCAGTTCTGTGACCTTGCTGGAGAGGTGTTGTGATCATTTGGAGGGGAGGAGGCATTCTGGCCTTTTGGGTTTTCAGAGTTTTTGTCTAGTTTTGATCTTTGAGGCTGCAGACCCTTAGATGAGGTTTTGGTGGGGACTTCTTTTTGTTGATGCTGTTGTTGTTTCTTTCTGTTCATTTGTTTTTCTTTCAGTACTCAGGTCCCTCTTCTGTGGGGCTGCTGTGTTTTTCTGGGGGTTTACTTCAGTTCCTATTCATCTGGTTAGCTCTAGCACCTGGAAGTGTAACTTGAGGAGGCTAGAGGGCAGCAAAGATGGGTGCCTACTCCTTCCTCAGGATGTCTTACCTCAAAGAACACTGAAGAGATGCCAGTAGGAATACTCCTATATAGTGTGTCTGACAACCTCTGTTGGAGGGCCACACTTAGTAGGGGACACAAGACCCATATAACAAAACATTTTGGCTGTCCCTTGGTAGAAGAAGTGTGTTGTGCTGTGGGGAAACCCTCTCATCTGGGCTGCCCAGAATCCTTGGAACTAGCAGGAGGAAAGACTAAGTCTCCTGCTCCACAAAGCCTACGGCTACCCGTCCCCTCAGACACTCAGGCCCAGGGAGGTCAGAATTTTATCACTGAGCCCCTTGCTGGAGTTGTTGGAATTTCTGTAGGGAGGCCCTGCCTAGTGAGCAGGGTTGGATGAGGATCAGGCCTGAAGAGGCACTCTGGCTGCAGTCTTCCACAGCCAGTGTGTTGGGCTGTGGGGAATACCTGTTGGGACCAAGCTGTTTAGCCTCCCTGGCTCCAACAGGGTAAAAGCCCAGCTTAGAGCTACAGAGATAGCTGCCACCCTTCCCCCATCCTGGGACTTAGTGTGTTGGGCAGCTATCAGTCCCAGTGTTGGCTGCCACTCCTCCACAAAGAAACTCAGAGGGTTTAGACAGCAGATACCCACAGTTGTGGTGATGCCACCCCTGCCCTAGGGGACTTGGCAGGATTAGGCAGATTCTAGCTGAATGGCTGTTCGGAATCTGCATGGCTCTATGGTTGGGACCCTAGGCCCCGTGGCATGAGTTCACATGTGGGATCTTCCAATCTGTGGGTTGCACAGTTCTGTGGAAGAAAGCATGGTTTCCCAGGCTGGGTGGTATGCTTACTCACTGCCTCCCTTTAAGGCTGCCCCATGAGGCTCTCAGGTGCGCCACTGCACCATGCAGCTCTTCCTTGTTCTGCATGGGTCACGTGAGCAGCCCTGTCAGTCCTGATGACAGAACCTTGATACCTCTGTTGACAGTGGAGAATTCACAGACTGTTTGGTTCTTTTCAGTGGCAGCCTACCATTGCTGCTGCTTCTAGTCTGCTATCTTGGCCCCCTTTTTAAAAAATTTTTATTATTACCTAGAGTTTTAACTTTATCTTATTTCCAAATATAATCTCTAATTTTTTATTCCTTTTTTTACACTTGAATAAATGTTATTATTGAATTAAATACATAACATTTTGTCTTTTATTAAAAAGCAATCTGGCAGCACATGTTAAAACAGAAAAGGTGAATGTCTTTTGACACAATAATTCACTTTCTGAGAGTGCCTGTTTGTGTATAAAGGATTGGGTATAAATGTTTATTCCTATATGATTTATAGTGCCAAAAACAAGTAAACAGAACAGAATCCTGAAACAACATGGACATCTGTATGTTGGAGGAAGGTTAAATAAATATAAAGATTACCACCATGGAACACTATGCAGTTAATTGACTAGAGCCATGGTTTCCAACTGGTGTGAGAAACCCAGGGGCCATTTGTTAACTTCTGGAAACTTTTTGGGTTGTCACAGCAGAGAGAGTAGGGATGGACATGCTGCTGGCATCTGGCGGATAGAGGCCAGAGATTATTCAAAATACCCAAAATGTAAAGGATAACGCAGGGTCCCTCATCCCATAGCAAATAATTATCTAGCCTAAAATGTCAAAATTGTTAAGACTGAGAAATTTTGACTTAAGTAATTTCCATAAAATAAAGAAGAATGAGAAAACAACAGGAAGGACATATGTATAATATCCCATTTTTGTAAAACAGCCAAAATACCACTTCATACATGTGTGAACACCTACTACAATAACATAGGCACAATCTATATTACAGCATTATTTGAACATGAAAAAAATGTGGAAACATATATTTCAAGTTTGTAAGATGGTTTTCATGGCCTGGCTGAGATAGGAGACAAGAAATTGGGCAGAAAAGGAGAACCAGGAATAAATAAAAGCAAAAACATGTATATAATTGTATTTGTTATAAATTATATGTGTTTTTAGAAATACATACAAAATTTCAGAAAAAGTAGAAAAATAATTTAAAAATTTACTTAAATTTTCTAAGGTAATTCATCACTTTCTGAGCTTGCTATTATTTCTTAAAGTCTATGTCTTCTTACTGGATTCAATTTTCTTATTGTTGAAGCGCATCCCAGAGTAGTTTTTAGTAAAGGTTAGTGAGTGGCAACAAGTCTTACTGGGGTTGGAAGCCACGCTTACTTTGTATTTCAGAAAATATCTTCAAAATATCTTTCAAAATATCTTTTGAAAAATTAATTACTTAGAATTAAAATCCCAGATTGACAGATATTTTACCTCAGCACTTTAAATAAATTATTTTTCTGTCTTCTGACAATCACTGTTACCAGTAAGAAGTCTCCTTTCAGCCCATTTGCCATTTTGAAAGGTAATCTGTCTTCTTCTCTGGTAGCTTTTAAGATTTTATTATCCTTGAAGTCTGCAATTTCACAATCATAAAAGTAGGCTTGGATTGCTCTCTTATTTTTTCTGATTCATAGTAGAAGCATTCTTTCAATCTGAAGAGCCATTACTTTTCTTTAATTCTGAATATTCCTCAGCTCTTATCTGTTAGAATTTTGTTTCTTCTTCATCTCATCCACTGAGTTTGGCCTGACTGTTTCACATGGAGAACTTTAAGTCTGCATGAATCTAGTGGTGTGAAGCTTCTACCCATGGACACCGAAGATTGAATCATGGACCCTACAGATCAAGAAGTTTTGTCCTATTTCTGTTTTGTGTTTATTCTGATTTAGATTTATGGGGAATTTTACCTTGTTTCTGGGTGCAGCTACAGTTGATTCTCATTATTCATGGTATTCATGTATGTTCTACAAAGTCACCATGAACATTCAATTAGTAACTACTAAACAATTGTTTCTACAGGAAATACAAGGTTAGGTTGCTGTGAATTTCTGGTGGCAACATTCTCATCAACTAATCAATAGGTAACTCTTTTATCTGTATTTCTGTTTAGAGACACTATTTAATGTATATTGTTGATTAGCACTGAACTTGTAGGCTAACTCAAGTTTGAACAAAGCTCATTAAACACACATATTTTCTTCATAGAGTACATCTCATCCTTCTTGCATTTAGGAATATTAGACAGCATTATGCTTGGAGGCCATTTTAAATAGTGAAATCCAATAAGAATGAAAGAAATGGCCTAAATATACCACAAAAAGACAATTGTTGAAAAGGGAGAGAAAGATGGTAGAATAGAACCCTCTGGCAATTCTTTCCATGCAGAAGCACCAAATCAAATAAACATCCCCACAAGAAAACACTTTCACAAGAGCTAAAGAATCCAGGTGAGAGATCACAGTTCCTAGTTTTAGCATAATAACAATGAAGGGTGTAGGAAGGACAGTCTTGCATTGCCTATATTACCAGCTCACTTGACTGCCAACCCCAGGCACTACAGCATGGATTTGTCTTTTTGAGGGAAGAAGATGAAAGTATGCCTGGGACATTGCCCTGGAACTGAGTACAAGCAAACTGCATCAAAATATGCCAGGCAGAACACCATGGTCCCTGATCCCAGGGTGGTGCCCATGAACAAAAATCCTAAATCTGCTCCATGCTGGAAGAAAATCATCCACCCTGGTGGACAAAACCCAAGTCCCACTGGCTTTACTGCTGCCTGACTAAAATGACCTCAGACTTTAAATAAATATAAATGTTAGGGAGGGCATAATGACCACAGCTTTTGGATGAGGCCTAATGCTGCCCTGTTCTGGGAAGGCATGGACTTTTGGTGAGTCCTAGGATCACGTCAGTTGTTACAACCACAGAATTGCCCATGTCACTTTTTCCCCATACTTTCCAGGCAGGGCAGTATGAAGAGAGATTCCTTCCTCTTGGGAAAAGAAAATGAGCAGGGCACTTTGCCTTAAAACCCAGTACTAGCCCTGGCACAGTGACACCATGCAGAATCTGGTGGCTTCTGATTTCAGAATGGTGTTCTGGATGGAGATTCTAGACTCATCCTAAGCCAGAAGAGAAACAGTTGACCTAGCAGACCAGATCCAAATCCAAGCTAGCTTTGAAACCATATCTCTAAAGTGGACTTGGCCATGAATAAATATCAGTGACAGTTAGACAATGGCTGTGGACCTTGGGTGATCCCTGGTATTGCATTGGTCTAGGAGGTCATGGGCTTCAGGTATGATCTAGCATGGTACCAGCTGTGGCAGCCACAGGACTGCCCATGTCACTTCTCTCCCAACTCCAGGCAATGCAACATGGAGCAAGATTCCATCATTTGGAAAGAAGAGAGAACTGAGAAAGAAACTTTGACTGAGAACCCAAAAATATTTGTCTAGTTTTTCCTAATTTAGGAATAGGAACCTTGTAGCCTTAAGAGAGTTTCAGCAAATATGCACTTAAATAATCCTCTAGTGCTTAAATGACTGCAGTGACCACGGGCTTAGAGAATTAAACAATAAATCCCTTTGAGTCCTGGCAGGCCCTCTGGAAGAGGGATGGGTACAAACAACATCCACTGTGGAGTTTGATATACATCCAAAAGCATTGATATAAATCCACAAGCCTTAAGAATGTTCAAACCCTAAGGATCCTGTGACATTTTGACTTTTTTATGCCTCAATTTACATCTTTTTACAATGGCTATATCTTTAGACATTGGTGAAGTTATTATTATTTTGGATACTTTTGTATCCAGCGGGTTCACGACAGTGCATGGGATTGGCGACATCTTTACTCTGCACCATAGTGAGTACTGGGGGCAGGGAGAGGCCAGGGATTGGGAGAAGGCACTTCTGAGTATGCAGGGTAAGGGTGCTTCCCAGGCCCCAGGCAATACACGGATGACTGAGTTCAGAGCAATGGCTGGGCAGCTGCAGCTATATCTGGGAGAGTGTGCTCAGTAGGGTGCAGGACTCTTTCTGGAATCACCTGACCTGGCCACAGCCAGCTGCAAGGAGCATGCAGCTCCAGGTGTCCTCCCCACTGCAGCTGACATCCCCACAGTGGCCAGCCCAGATGGGCCATCAAAAAAAAAAAAAAATGGACTGGATGAAATTAAAATACAGATGTTTTAAGTTAGTTTTCCTTTTATTTACAATCAAAGTTAAGTTGTTAAGAGTTTAAAATAACTTACTATACTATAAGTGAATAATAAGTTATTTTCTTCCTCATAGCAAACACAAAGCAAAAACCTATTATAGATGCACTAAAAATAAAAAACAAGAAAGAAAATCATACTACCAGAAAAAAAAAACCACACATAACCACAAAAAAAGACAGGAAGAAAGGAAGAGAGGAGTTATAAAACAACCAGAAAGCAAGTAACAAAATGGAAGTATTAATTGTTTACCTATTGATAATAACCTTGAATGTAAATGGATGAAATTCTCCATTTAAAAGACAAAAAGTGGCTGACTGCATAAACAAGAAGATCCAACTATATGCTGCCTAAAAGAAGCCATTTTACACATAAAGACATGATATACTGAAAGTAGAGATGAAAAAAGATATTCCATGCCAATGGAAGCCAAAAAGGAACAGGAGTAACTACATCTATATCAGATGAAATAGGCTTTAAGTCAAAAATGAAATATAAGGACCTAGAAGGACATTATCTCATTATCTAATGATAAAGGAGTTGATACAGCAAAATAACAATTATAAATATATATTTAGCCAACATTGAAGCACATAAATATAAAAGGCAAATATAAACAGACCTAAACAGGGAGAGATTGACTGCAATACAATAACAGTAGAAGACTGCAACACTTCACTTTCAGCATTGGACAGATTATCCAGACAGAAAATCAACAGATAATATTGGAGGTAAACTTTACAGTGGAATAAATGAATCTAACAGACATTTATAGAATATCTCATTCAATAGCTGAAGAATACACATTTCTTTTAATAGCACATGAAATGTTTGTCAGGACAGGCTATGCATTACACCACAAAATACATCTTAGCAATTTTTAAAATTTAAATTATACCAAATATCATTTCTGACCACAATGGAATAAAACTACAGGCCAATAAGGGGAAAAACTTTGGAAACTGTACGAACACCTGGAAATTAAACAACAGGCTCATAAATAATCAATGTGTCAATAACAAAATTAAGAAGGAAATTTAAAAAGTTACTGAGACAAATCAAAGGGAAAACACATATGTCAAACCCATGGGAAAAGCCATTCTAAGAAGAAAGCTTATAGCAAACATACATCAAAAAAGTAGAAGAAGCCCCAGTAAACAATGTAACATTATACCTCAAAGAACTAGAAAAACAAAAACAATAGAAACGCAAAGTAAATAGAAGGAAAGAAATAATGATTAGAGCAGAAATAAACAAAATATAGGCTAAATACAGCAGTACAAAAGATCAATGAAACCAAGAGCCAGTTTTCTGAAAAGATAAACAAATAGGCAGTCTTCTAAACTAACAGAAAATAAAGAAAATTCAAATAAATATAATCAGAGATGAAAATGAAGACATACAACTAACACTATAGAAATACAAAAGATTATAAGACATTACTATGAACAACAATATGCCAACAAGTGGGAAATCCTAGAAAAAATAGGTAAGTTTCTGGACACTTACAACTTACCAAGATTGTCTTATGAAGAAAAAGAAGACCTGAACAGACCAACCACAAGTAAGAGGATCAACACAGTAATAAAAATGTTCACATGGAAAAAAAAAAAACACAAGACCTGGAGACTTAACTGCTGTTCTATAAACGTATAAAGAAGAACTATTACCAGTTCTACTCAAACTATTAAAAAAAAAAAAAAAGCTGAAGAGGAGGGAATACTTCTAAACTTATTCTGTGATAAAGGACACTGAATATGAGAACAGCATTGACCTGGTACCAAAACCAGGCAAAGGCGCAACAACAACAACAAAAACAAAAAAGAAAGAAAGAAAGAAAGAAATTTACAGGCCAATATCCCTGAGGAACATAGATGCAAAAGTCCTCAACAAATTACTAGCAAGCCAGACCCTACAACACCTTAGAAATAGTACTCGCTATGATTAAGTGGGAGATTTCCCCAGGATGTAAAGACAGTTCAACATATGCAAACCAATAAATATATGATAATTTCAATAAATGCTGAAAAAGGTTTGATAAAATTCTATATCTGATATGGTTTGGCTATGTCCCCACCCAAATTTCACCTTGATTTGTAATAATCCACATGTGTCAAGGCGGGGACCAGATGGAGATAATTAAAGCATGGGGCCAATTTCCCCCATACTGTTCTCATGTTAGTGAATAAATCTCAAAAGATCTGATGGTTTTATAAATGGGAGTTCTCTTGCACATGCTCTCCTGCCTGCCACCATATAAGACATGACTTTACTTTTCCTTTGCCTCCCACCATGATTGTGAGACCTCCCCAGCCATTTATAACTGTGAGTCTATTCAGCCTCTTTTCTTTATAAATTACCCGGCCTCGCTCAGATATATCTTTATTAGTAACATGAGAAAAGACTAATACAACATCCCTTCTAAAAAACAAACAAACAAACAAACAAAAAACCTTAACAAAATGGATAAAGAAGTAACATACCTCTACACAACAAATGCTATATATGATAAACCCAAAGCTAATATCATTCTGAAGTCAGAAAAGTTGAAACTTTTCCTCTAAGATCTGGAATAAGACAAGGATGATCGCTTTTGTTACTTTAACTCAACATTGTACTGGTAGTTCTAGCCAGGGCAATTAGGCAAGAGAAGGAAATAAAAAACATCCAAAGTGGAAAGAAGAAAGTCACATTATACCTGTTTGCAGATGGCATAATCATATAAAGAGAGAACACTAAATATTCCACAAAAAATCTGTTAGAATTAGTAAATAAATTTAGTAAAGCTGCAGGATGCAAAATCAACACACAAAAATTGTTACCATTACTATTTGCCAGTAGTGAACTATCTGAAAAAGAAATCAAGAAAACAATTCCATTACAATAGCTACAGAATAAAAATAAAAATAAAAATAAAAATAAAATACCTATGAAAAACTTTACCAGGAAGGCAAACATTATCTCTGCTGAAAACTATAAAATCTTTATGAAGGGAATTGAAGAGGACACAAATAAATGCAAAAGTATCCTACTCTCATGAATTGGAATAATTAATATTGTTAAAATGTTCATATCCCTTGGAGTGATTTACAGATTCAATGTAATTCCTATCAAAACACTAATGACTTTCTTCACAGCAATAGAACAATATTAAAATTCATATCAAAACACAAAAAGAAACCCTCAGGTAGCCAAAGCAATCTTGAGTAAAACTACAAAGCTAAAGGCATCACACTACGTGACTTCTAAATATACTACAAAGCTATAGTAACAAAAACATCATGGTACTAACTTAAAAGCAGACATACAGACTAATGGAACAGAATAGAATACCCAGAAATAAATCCATGAATTTACATCCAACTAAGGACATACATTGGAAAAAGGCTAGTCTTTTCAATATATTGTGCTGGGAAATCTATTGTTATCTACATGCAGAAAGATGAAACTAGTCCCCTGTCTCTCAAAATACACAAAATCATGTGTAAATGGACTAAAGACTTAAATGTAAGACCCAAAACTATGAAACTACTAAATGAAAACACTGGGTAACACTTCATGAAATTGGACTGGGAAAAGATTTTTGGAGTAAGATCTCAAAAGCACAAGTAATAAAAGCAAAAATAGACAAATGAGATTATATTAGACCAAAGAGCTCTGCACAGCAAAGAAAAAATTAATAGAGACAACCTACAGAATAGGAAAAAGTATTTGCAAATGACAAGAGATAAATATCCAGAACATGTAAGGACCTCAAACAACTAAAAAAAAAAAATCCCCGCAATTCATCCAGTTATAGAATTAGCAAGAGGCCTGAATATGTCTTTTGTATATCTTGAAGAAAGCATGCAAAAGCCCAATAAGTTTATTTTAAAAATCCTCAACATTAGGGAAATACAAATTACAGCCACAATGAGGTATCACCTCACTCCAGTTAAAATCACTATTATCAAAAAGAGGAAAAATAAATGCAGGATGAGAACATGGAGAAAAGGAAACTCTTATGCACCGTTGGTTGACATGTATATCAGCACTGCCATCATGGGAAACTATATGGGGGTTCCTTTGCTAGGTATATATCTAAAGGAAATGAAATCAGTATGCCCAAGAGATAGGTGCAGTCACATTTATTGCAGCACTATTTACAATGTACAAAATACGGAATCAACTTAAATGCCCATCTACAGATGAATATTGCTGCAATATGGATGAACATGGAGGATACTGTGTCAAGTGAAATAAGCAAGACACAGACAAGCAATGCATGATCTCATTCATATGTGGAATCTAAGAAAGTTGTTTTCATACAGGTGGAGAGTAGAAGAGTGGTTGCCAGAGGCTGGGGAGGGTAAGGAGTTGACAAGTACTGGAAGAGGTTGGTCAATTAGTACAAAGTTACAGTGAGATAGGAATAATTAGTTCTGGCGTTCTATTACATAGTAGGATGCCTATAGCAAATAGCCATGTAGTTGTATTACAAGATATCTAGAAAAGAATTTTTTTTTGAGAAAGGATCTTGCTCTGTCGCCCAGACTGGAGTGCAGTGGCATAATCTGAGCTCACTGCAGCCTCCACCTCCTGGCTCAAGAGGTCCTCCTACCTCAGTCTCCTCAGTAGCGAGACTAGAAGTGTGTACCACTACAGCTGTCTAATTTGTTTTTTGCAGAGATGAGGTATCACTGTGTTGTCGTGGTTGAAGAGAAGATTTTGAATGTTATCACCACAAATAAATAATAAATGATTAAAGTGATGAATATGGCAATTATTTTGATTTAATCATTCTACAACATATGCATGCATTGATACCTGTCACTGCACCCCAGAAACATGTACAATTATTTTGTGTCAGTGGTAAATTAGAAAATTAATAAATGAAGGACACAGTGTTTACAGTGTGAAAGCTGAAACAAGAAGGCAGAGCATTCCCTTGTTTGTTGTCAACTAGGAGCCTGCGTGTCAGGTGATTCAAATATTTGCCTCTTCCTACACATCAACAAATGACCACAAAAGCATTGCAAGTATGATTTTGAGGTTAAAAATAAATATTAGCAAGTAGGAGAACTGACAAACAAGGAATCCGCAAATAATAAAGAATCACTTTATATATTTATGGTTTTCTATATTTTTCTTATTTGACATTGCTACACATTTAAAGCAAGATAATCACATTAAAGCTTAGTCCCAGCAAGTCACCTTGACCACAGATTGCATGTGGTTCTTCATTGCTTAAGAGTTTTACACTGTGGCTCCCAAGTCAGAAAGATTTGTGTTTAAATTCCACCTCCAAAACTTATCTGCTGCCCCACCTTGGGAAATTCTGTAACATTGCTAAATGTGCATCTTCACCAATTAAACAGAGATCATATCAGTATTTTGTCCTGATGATTAAATAAAATAATACATGGAAGGTACTCAGTACACTGCCTGATACACAGCCCATAACAAATGATAGTTATTATTACCATTTATTTTCTTATGGTCTCTGACTGTCAAGTAGTCAAGTAGTTTGTTTCTTTTCTTTTCTTTTTTTTTTTTTTTGAGACTGAGTTTCGCTCTTGTTACTCCGGTTGGAGTGCAATGGCGCGATCTCGGCTCACTGCAATCTCCGCCTCCTGGGTTCAAGCAATTCTCCTTCCTTAGCCTCTCAAGTAGCTGGGACTACAGGCATGCGCCACCATGCCCAGCTAATTTTTGTGTTTTTAGTAGAGACGGGGTTTCACCATGTTGACCAGGATGGTCTCGATCTCTTGACCTCGTGATCCACCACCATCGGCCTCTCAAGGTGCTGGGATTATAGGTGTGAGCCACCGCGCCCAGCCTCTTAATAGATTGTAGGTTCCTTGACAGCAGGAAAAATATCTAGGATCTTGATCCTCTCCTTGATTAATTGATTAAAATAGTGTTGAGTTTCACACATCCAGACTTTTGACCTTTTGTCTAGAATAATTCTTTGTTATGGGAACTCAAATGTGCATTGCAAAAACAGAAGCCACTAATACTCTCTTTCTTACAAATTGCAAAACCTTAAAATATCTCTAGTGATTGGCAATCGTCTTTGGGAATGAGATGTACAATAGCCTTTGGCTGACAACAGCTGATATACTGCTATACATGAAGTTTGTTCTCCCCTCCCCTCTCCTCCCCTCCCCTCCTCTCCTCTCCCTTCCCCTCCCCTCCCCTCCCCTCTCCTTTCCTTTCCTTTCCTTCTGGGTATATGTCCAAATGTAATGAAATCAGTATGTCGAACACATATATCTGCAGCCCCAAGTTTATTGCAGCACTATTTACAATAGCCAAAATATGGATTCAAGCCAAGTGTCCAATAACGGATGACTGGAAGAAGAAAATGTGGCATGCACACACATGTGGTGTATATATACAGTGGAATAGTATTCAGCCATAACACAGAATGAAATTCTGTCACTTCCAACAATATGAATGGAACTGGAGGATGTAATGTTAAGTTAAATTATATTTCACTGCAGACGCAGTAACATAAATATCACATGATCTTACTTACATATGGGCAATCAAAAAATGAAAAAAAAAATGTTGATATGTAAGGAGAGAGTAAAACAGTGGTTACCAGAGACTGAGGAGGGGTGGAGGAAAGGCAGACAGGGAAAAATTGGTCAATGGGTACACAACTACAATTCAATAGGAGGAATAAATTGTGCTGTTTATTGCATGCTGGGGTGACGATGGTTAACAGTAAGACATGGCTTTTTGCAAAATAGCTAGGAGAGAGTCCTTTGAGTGTCCTCACTATAAAGATATGATAAATATATGAGGCTATGGTCATGCTAAATACCCCCTGATTTAATGATGTTACAATATATATATCAAAACATCAAATTGTACCCCACAAGTATGTATAATTTCAATGTGTAAATTAATTTTTTTTATTTTTAAAAATTCTAAAAAAGGAAATTCATATGTGGATATTCTGACTTCAAAACTCATTTACATGTTTAAAGCTTATTTAAATGTCTTCTTTTGAGAAGTACCTGTTTATATAACACTTCTCAAAAGAAGTGTCCTTTGCCCACTTTTTGATGGGGTTGTTTGTTTTTTTCTTATAAATTTGTTTAAGTTCTTTGTAGATTCTGGTTATTAGCCCTTTGTCAGATGGGTAGATTGCAAAATTTTTTTCCCATTCTGTTGTTTCCTGATTCACTCTAATGATAGTTTCTTTTGCTGTGCGGAAGCTCTTAAGTTTAATTAGATCCCATTTGACGGGGGGATGGATGCAGCATACCACCATAGCATGTGTGTACTTATCTAACGAACCTGCACATTCTGCACATGGACCCCAGAAGTTAAAGTATAATAAAAAAGATAAAAGCTTACTTAAATATCAGCATTAGTATTTCAAATCTGAGGGACTGGAAGGAAATGCAATTATGTTTTTGTTTATGTATTTGCCATACTGAAAATGAATATTTTTTTAAAAGCTATTAGAAAAAATATAATAACAGAGTTCATGTAAAGAATCAACAGTCAAAGTAACAGATTTCATGTAAAGAATCAACAGTAAAAGTTACATCAATAATTATTCTTCATTTCTGTCTCTTTTGAATGACACTAGCACTTAGAAATTACTTCAAAGATGACTTGATCTGAACAGACTGTACATAACCTTTCTCATCTTCTCCAGCCCCAGATTCCTATTCAAGACACACATTAATCTATACATGTATTATATGCAAGCAAAAGTCTTATTACACATGTTTGCCATTTCTGAAAGGAAATAACAAATAGGACTGAAGTTGCTTAAAACTTGTATGACTTCCATGGCTAATAAAATACTTTTTGGTACAACTGAGAAACTTGTAGAATACAAAAGTTAAAAACTAAAAGTTCATTTCCAGATATGCTAAATATGAGCATCATGAAAGTTGCGTATTTGGTGTTAGAGAATTAATCAATACTAGGCTGAAATCCTTTTGTCTTTTTTCCCCCTGAGACTCACTTTGTTAGATGAATTGAAATAGGACAAGGCAGGTACAGTAAAAAGCTAACTCTAGCATGCAGTAAACACATAAAACACATTGGATATTTCTATTATCAGTCACCATGATAAAGGAGGTTTTATATCAGTGTTGTATCAAAGCTGGTTGTTAGGGATCATGTATTGCAGTAAGAAGCTAAAAATCTTAGAGCATATTATACATTTTATTCACAAATTTAAATTCTTGAAAATAAGATAAGCTATTAAAACCATTCAAGTTTTCAATAGCAAAATTAAAGTGCAAAAAAAGTTTTAAAACTATCAGAGATAGCAGAAACTTGTTTAGAATCTTTGCCATCCTTTGACATTCATTCAAATACATGAGTATAACCAATATGTATTGGACTAAGGATGAAGAACATGCAAACCTCCTTTACGTTTATCAACAATACAATCATAATTTGCTTTCTCAAGCCCAAAACTATTTATCAATTTGAAGAAACATAGAGGGGAATATTTGATCAAACTGCTGAATGTTTTCTAAGACAACACATATGTGGGCTAAAATTTGTACTTTTTCATTTGGTTAGAACATGTTAGAAACTGGGAGGGATCTTATGCTGTTTGTCTCCTTTCGTCAGATGTATCTATTTATCTCTGTGTGGGGACCCAGTCAGCAGACACTCGGAGTCTGATTTATACCTCAGAAAAAATGTGAATAAGAAGCGTTGCCTCATAGATAAACTTCCAACTTCCAACTAATGCTATTGTAGGTGCCATGCATTAATTGCTTTGAATAGTTGCCAAGATATGAAGGGGTGCTTCAATATTCTGAGAAGATGTGAAATATAATGTGTCATTTTTAAACTATCAGATTCATAAAAGAAAATCTGAATTGCTTTGTACTCAACGTTGGCTAGGACATTTTAGGGGAAATGATGTCTTATTGTTCCAACTGTTTCCTTTGACTACTATACTATGTATGTATTTTTTTACCCTTAAGAGTGAGGTAGCATCTCTCTCTCTCTCTCTCTCTCTCTTTTCTTTTTTCTTTTTTTTTTTTGAGACAGAATTTCGCTCTTGTTGTCCAGTCTAGAGTGTAATGGAGCAATCTTGGCTCACTGCAACCTTTACTTCCCGGGTTCAAGCAATTCTCCAGCCTCAGCCTTCCATGTAGCTGGGATTACAGGAATGCCCCACCACACCCAACTAATTTTGTATTTTTAGTAGAGGCAGGGTTTCACTATGTTGGCCAGGTTGGTCTTGAACCCCTGACCTCAAGTGATCAACCCGCCTCGGCCTCCCAAAGTGCTGGGATTACAGGTGTGAGCCACCATGCCCAGCAGAGGTAGCATCACTTTAAAATGTCTCCAGCAAACATCTCCTCTTATTGTAGCAAATTTTCTCAGCACTGCCATTCTTGATCTAACAATTCACAAGGCAAATAGAATTGTAGTAATTGGATTAGGCACATCAGACTTCTCTTGGAACTGAGGCCAATCCCACTCAAATTCTATGGCTGCTACCAAGTGGGGGATGGTGGAAATAGATACTGAGGAGTCAAAAGTACAATGAACATGCAATGCTCACCACTAGTGGCGGATGGGATTTTGAGATTTGCCCATTTCTTTATTTCTGAGTGGATCCAACCTGTTCACATGATAATATTGCAGGAATTCAGGATACTGGAGAGACCAATGGGTGAAACAGGAGGATTTTATTTAGATGCACTGGCTCAGTGGATTTGCATCTGAAAACTGAGCAAAGGACAAAGAAAATGGGGTACTTTTTATACATTTAGGATGATGTAGCAGCTACCAGGTTTACAGAAGCCAGAACAAAGAACTGTTAATTAATTTGTAAAGTGTTTTGTGATGTATGTACATTTGAAAAATAGCACTTTGAGAAACACATTGTACATTTTTGGGGTGTTGTCTTGCCCTGAGACCTTGCAGCTGGTCAGCAAGAAAAATAGGAGTCTTGAGATGCCTGGGAACTTTGCTGAGAATGTGGGGTGAATAGATAAGTTAGGTTTTGCAGGTAGTTAATTTTAAGCAGAGCTGGGGGTTAGGATTCATATTGAACACAACAGAGTAAACTTTATTTTATTATGCAGTAATTACAGACTACTATTGTTATTATTTAATTTCCCTCTTCAATAACATCAGACAACTGTGTATAAATGTGAACAGATCCCCTACCCATAGTTAACTGATTCCAAAAGGGGCAACTTTATCCTTGTTTAAGCAATCAAACTCCTTTCCCTTCAAATTATAAAGTAAAATAAGTCACTCTAGTCTCACCCTGGATGTGTTCTTAAAGACATCAGATACAAATTAGCAGCTGAAACCTGTGGCCATCCCTTAATCTCTCAACTAGGTAGCAGTAAAAACACTATGCAGTAAGAAAAAGAACTAATCATGCGTTCAGAAAGAAAAAAAAGTAAATACACAGATTATTTTCAGCGTTCTCTACTGCTAGCCCTCCAATCACTTATTCCATTCCTCAGGTCCTGAGACTCCCCAATAACTTCATTAGAGATCTATCTTCTTGTTTAATCTAAACTCAGTTTTCACCATTTGCAACCAAAAGAATTATAAAAAAAAATGAACATTATTTGTTTAGGTAGTTTACATAAGATTTTTTTTTACTTTCTATCAAATAAAGTTTTCCCCATAGATAGATGGGGAGCATCCACCACACACATGCACACACATATACCCACGCATGCACACATGCTACATTAGGTATGAGAAGGAATTTCTCACAACGGCTGGAAATCTTGACATAGAATTCAAATTACTAAATTGAGACTTTTATTCTTTTGGGGATGATGGAGAAACAATAAAAGATTCAATAAGGCAAAAGTCATTTTTTAAATATTCATAAAATGATGTGATTGAGAGGAGGTGGATTCTGAAGGAAACTGGCAATGATATTAAAGCGATGACTTGTATGCTCTTACAACATCTATATGAGAATTTTCCTTTAGAATGACTCTTGTGCTTTCTTTCTTCCTCAATTTTCCTTAGAATGACTTTTTTTTTTGAGACGGAGTTTCGCTCTTGTTACCCAGGCTGGAGTGCAATGGCGCGATCTCGGCTCACTGCAACCTCCGCCTCTTGGGTTCAGGCAATTCTCCTGCCTCAGCCTCCTGAGTAGCTGGGATTACAGGCACGCGCCACCATGCCCAGCTAATTTTTTTGTAGTTTTAGTAGAGACAGGGTTTCACCGCGTTGACTAGGATGGTCTCGATTTCTTGACCTCGTGATCCACCCGCCTCGGCCTCCCAAAGTGCTGGGATTACAGGCGTGAGCCACCGCGACTCTTGTGCTTTCTTTCTGGGATACAATTTATTTCTGAGATCTGATATCCAGAAGAATTTCTGATTTTTAAACACTATTACATTATCCTAAAATGTCACAATAATCAGAGGAGGAGGGGAAAAATTATTGAAGTTTCTGGCCCATAATATACAATCAGCAATATTTTGGCCAATGAGTTAATGAATGATTAAATAATCAAATCAAGTTGATAGGCACTTTAAACCTCATCGTTTGACTTTCATGTCATGGGGCTTTTTTTTCTTGTGTGTTAATACCAATCCTATACTTATGTTTATGGAACATAAAATCACAGCATTTTAAACTTATAATTGTTTGCCTTGGGCTCTTAGATCCTTGCTACGTGAGGTGTGGTCCAGAGATCAGCAGCAGTCACATCATTTGCAACATTTTGGGATGGTTAAAGTATACATCTCAGGCCCATCCCTACCAAGTGAATAAGAATCTGCATTTAAAATAAACCTCCAAGTGTTCCAATGTATATTAAAGTTAAATAAATAAGCTTTGGAACACTTAACACATTTTTATGTTGTTTTGAAATTATGAAATATAATAAACCTAACCTTGATAAAATGTCATGTTACATTTTCCACTTAACTGCATAATTCATTTCTTGCCACAGATATTAATGACTAATTTGCTGTGATAAATCAGAGGAATTGGTAATCAAATGAGATTGGCTTTAAACCTAAACTTTGATGAAACTGACATTTAAAAATATAGCAAAGATTTTTTTAAAAACAATAATGCAGAACTATGTGATGTCATTTAGTTTTATGTTATAGGCTTTATTTGCAGGAAAAGTATGATTTCTAAATTAAATGAATTATAGAGATCTACAAAACTAGCAGATGTATTAATTCTTATGTTTGTTGGTGTTTGCATATAACACTGATGTTATTCAGAGCACATCAGCTGGTTTAGAAAACTTTAGGATTTATTTTATTGGCAATATCATATTATCTCTTGATACCAATTGTCATTAAACCCAGAAAAATCACGAAATGCATTATCAGTTTTGCATAAATAACTGAGAGTGCTATTATATCAAATCTGGAAGTCACTGTAAGAACATCTTTTTTCAGAATTAATTTATTGTGCTACATGACTGTTTGTAGCTTTAAAGAGGAACTAACCTTTTTTAATCATTTAATTACAATGAATTAAAGTATGTATGTAATTGCCTGCATTGTATTAAATTTGGACATATTTATAAGAAATTCTAGGTGAAATATTAGTTTTAGCACCGTGCAAACTGGACTCTGATTATACAAAATTTCCCAATTCATCTTTCTATGGCACCAAATTAACTCATTATATTAAACCCTCTAAAGCTTGATAAAGCAAAAAGTCTGATAATTAAATCCAAGGGGAATTTTATTACATTCTTAAGTTATTTTAACTTGAACAAGTTCTTTCGAGAAATATTTATTGAGTCCCTATATGAAGAACATAATTCTGATTAGCAGGTGGAAGAAACAAATTACAAAGCAAGCATCTCTTTCCCCTATAGTCCATAAGCAGAATATGTGCATGTATATCTGTTAGTACATGTGACCATCATTGAAGAGAAAGGCTAATCATTTCATCTTACCATTTTAAAATCTATTTCAAGTTCTCTATATGATTTTTAAATAGATTGTAGGCCTTACTAAGCACTGACATTATGCCAACAAATTAATAAGCGTTCAATTTCCTTATCTCATTGAATACTAAAAATTGGATGAATTGGATAATATGTGTTGTTAATTCCATTTTGCATATCAGAAAACAGAGGCTCTACAAGCTTTTGGATATCTTGTTCAATATCACAGAGATAGTAAGTTGTGGATCCAGAAATTATAGCCATCCTTCAGGGTGTGTGTGTGTGTTTGTGTGTGTGTGCGTATCAGAGTTTATTGTTAAGTTTCTGATTCTGTTGAATAACAATGAACAAGCATCAGTTAAGGAAACTTTTACAAAGAACATAGAAAACCTCATTTTGAGAACACTACCCTTGGACACAGTAGCATAGAAATCCTATCAAAAGGGCAAAAGAATTTACATTGAGTCCTAGTGCTTGTCAACAAGCAGAAGTTTTCTATTTTTGCTTTCACTGAAAAAGAGGATGAGTTTTAGCACGGGCAATGCCAGTCTACTGGTACAAGCTACTGACCTGTGACAGCATAAAAATTAACTTTTCCAAAAGGAAAAAAAATGAAAAGAAAGTTTGAGTCCACTTATCATGTGTGCCAGAGTGTGATCACTAGCATTGTATACCATTCCCCTCTCTCAGTGTACTTTGTTTTCCATAGGATGCCTCTGGGTGTTACTTTCCAACTTGGTATTTCTTGGAAAAATATTATCATCCTGGCAGGCCAAAGTTAGAGAAGTCTACCTGATAGCAGCTGGTTAATAGCTGACATTCACTTTTTGTTTTGTTTTGTTTTGTTCTTTTTCATTCCACAGCCAACCTTTCAAGAAAGAAATGCAAGGCAGGCAAACTTGTGAGTCCCCTGAAAACCCTTAAAGCGACTAATGTATACTTTGTTTTGCAACCACGTGGAGCCTGTGAAAGCAGAGTGACTATTTTTATCTAATTGGGTTAGAGTTAGACTCTCCATAGATCTGAAAGCATAGCAGTCTATACCATCATTTAGGAAGTAGCTTCAATTGAAATGCTGGAGGCTTGAGCAGGAGTCCTCTTGGTATCAAAGGAATGAAAGGCTCCTATATGGGTTCTGCATGGAAGACACCTGCTTACATTTTTTTTACTGTTGTTTTTAACTAATAGAAGACTTCTGACTTTTTTTGTTTGTATTGAAGTTACATTTGTACTAAAGTTATATATTTGTGAGTAGTTTCTACAATTTTGCACAATTTAACATATTATATATTTAATATCAATTATCACTCTCCATCTCCTACTTGCAATACATATGTAACTGGTAGAAACTAGTTCATTTAAACCATATTAATCACACTCTGTCTGAATTAATATTTGTTAGCATGGATTATACTGATGGCTGTTTCACTTTTATACTTCACCTCCCCTTCCTTTTTGCCTGCCACCACAAACCCAGCTATATTTTATTGTAACAAGAGAAAAGAAAGAAAAATCTAGGCACAGAGCTAAGTGTTGAAGGTAATGACAGCCAAAAAATCAAGTGCTGAGATTTTTCCTGGTGGAATAATGGACACTTTTTAAAAAGTGATTCTTCATAAATTGATATGTTTATTTAGTTTCTGGGCACTAATGAAATTATCAAAACAGTCTTGCAATTTATAAAGTATAATACTTGAACATAGCAAGGCTTTAACTATCTCAAGTCCCTCACAGAAATGATAAACCTAAAAGCTAGGTCAGTTACCATTCAGTAGCGCATCAGAAGTGGCTTATATACTACTGGTGTCTCTTTCCAGTTTCTTGTTGATGATATCACCTTGCTGACTGGAAAAAAAGCTATAGGAGGAGTTATTCACTCTAGGGAAACAAGTAAATGTACAAATTAGGGCTTCCCTCCTCACCTCTCCTCCTGAAGAGGAGCAATAATGCTCCTCATTGTTGAGCATTTACCAGTGCACCATTGCCTATGACCATATCATGCTTGCTATCTTGGGTCATCAGCCCTAGTTCTTCCTTTACAAATGCATGCCTTTGTGCACAAGGCTAACCAAACATACACTCAGAATGTCTGCCAATTCATTAGAAAACATCCAACATAAAGCTCACACTTGATATTTTCTGGCTTTCTTGGGCACAAATGAGGATCTGAGTCAATATTTGCGGAGTGAATAAACTGGCATATATAATAATATAAAAGCGTTATCTATTTTCATATTTACAACCGTATTCAGAAACATGTGCATTTCACATAGACTAACTCTGTCAGTAATCATAGCAGGGTGCTTTATAATCATTGATGGAAAGTTTCACAAGATAAAAGAAAAAGTTATTGAAAAAGTAGTACTAAACTCAAAATTAAACTGAACTACTTGCTAAATTTGGGACATTAGAAGAGTTATTCATATTTTATACATTTTACTTTCTTATCTGAAAATGTAGACAATAATATCTACCATGGGTTTATTATGGGGATTCAAGTAATATCTAGCACATAGTCTGTATTCAAAAATTGCCATAGATACTGCTGATATACCAGCAATAATACTTGTTATTTTTACATTTACTCTTTTAAATATAGTCTGATGAGGCTAATTGATGTTTCAAAATATCATTTTATTAGAATAAAAAATAACATAAAATTTTCCAGATATGAAGTCACTGGTAATTCAAATCTCAATAAGTGGGATCTTTCATTGAGACACAGAATTCAAGTAGGTGTGGCCTAAGCATTTACTTTACAAAATAGTAAGATGTACTTTTAATTGCCTAGCTGAAATTTGCTATTAAATTTGCCTAAATAAGAGAGTTAAATTAATGATAAATTTTTAAGAGCAGAGAAAAGCAATTTCCTAAATATCAAAGAATTAAAACAGGCATCTTTTGACCTTTGTTGTTGCCCTCAAGAAAATAGGTGATAATAAACTAATTTTACTCTAAAATAATGATTCTCAAACATCGGAGGGCAGAAAATTCACCAGATAAGACTCTGGAGGAAAAAGGCAGATTATTCGCATGCCTTCTACTACCTTCTTATCCAGGGAGGAAAAGAGGGAGGAAAGGAATGAGAAGAGAGAGGAAGGACAAGGAGAGAGGAAAACTGAGTGAGAGGAAAGGAGGGAGGGAGACATACAGTGAGAGAGGAAGGAAAGAAAAATAGGAGAATATTTTCCAAAGAGATTAATGTTTACATCAGTCTGCTACTTTTTTTTTTGTTTGAGTCTTGAGATTTGAAAAATGCATTGGGATTTAAATTGTCGTTCAGGTAGATTTAGCTCTTAGGGTATATCACCTTATTTGAAATGGTATCACAAGTTAAAATGAAATTAAGTCAAATATGATTTTCCATAGTCATGTTTCAGGCCACATAATGAAACGAGAATAAGCGCCAGCTTTATTCAAATGCGGGTGATATAACTATACAACAGAAAGCCTTTGGAAGGGAGGTAGATTGGTGAAACTATGCTGCAGAGTCACCAATGATACAAAATTGCACTTGATACAATACTGCATCCCAGGGTATGTATGCAATTATTATGCTCTTCATAACTCATATCCTGGCATAAAAAAAGCAAAACTATTAGTATAGTGGAAGTCAGAAGGACTCCACTCCTTGCAGAAATCTGTCACTAGCATGACTTTAGGTAACAACAAGGCAGTAAGAATTTCCTAATGCTTATTTTGACTTATACATGTATTTCTTGATCTTTCTGTTCTTATAATTAGTTTCTATGGACCAAATTATCCACATTAAAGGTCAATTTCTTGGTCCTTCTGCTAAATTGTAAGCAAATATTTTTGCTTTTTAAAGCAAATAATTTATCAAGACTAGCAGATATACACCATGTACCATGAATGGATATATAGCTGCTTTGAAAGTGCACAAATGAACACGTATTTGCTTCACAGTTTTAAATCCTTGACTTTTTTTACGAGAATAAGATTTTAGGCTTAAACATTGGTCAGATTTGAAAGCACTGGACTGAATTTTGTCTTAACTGTAGAATAAAAAAAATTTTCTTTCTTTAAAGGACTATACAGTCATGTGCCACCTAACAGGATTCTGGTCAATGATGGACCACACATACAACAGTGGTTTCATAAGATTATAATGGAGCTAATATATTCCTAACACTTGGTGACATTGTAGCTGTCATAGCATAAAACACAACTCATATCTTTGTGGGGATGCTGGCATAAACAAACCTCCTGCTGAGCTGACAGTCCTATAAAAGTCTAGCATATGGAAATAGTACATAATACTTGAGAATGATTATAAACAACTGTGTTACTGTTTATATATTTGCCATGCTCCATTTTTATCATTATTTTGGAGTATATTCCTTCTATTTATATAAAGAAGTTAACTGTAAAACAGGCTTAGGCCCTTCAGGAGGTATTCTAGAAGTAGGCATTGTCATCATAGTGGATGACAGCTCCATGCGTGTTATTGCCCCAGAAGACCTTCCAGTGGGGCAACATGTGAAGGTGCAAGACAGGGATATTGATGATCCTGACCCTATGTGGGCCTCAGCTAATGTGTGTGTTTGTGTCTTAGCTTTCAGTAAAAAAAATTTAAAAAGAAAAATATAGGAAGAAGCTTACAGAATAAGGATATAAAGAAAAAAATATTTTTGTACAGCTGTACAATATGTTTATGTTTTAAGCTAAATGTTATTATGAGTAAAAAAGTTAAATTGAAAAACTTATAAAGTAAAAAGTTACTGAGCAAAGATTAGTTTATTATTAAGGAGAGAAAAATATGTTTATGAATATAATGTGGCCTAAGTGTACAGTGTTTATAAATCCTACAGTAGTGTACAGGAATATCCTGGGCCTTCACATTCACTCACCACTCACTCACTGACTCACCCAGAGCAAGTTCTAGTCCTGCAGACTCCATTCATGGAAAGTACCCTATACAGGTGTACCATTTTTAATGTTTTACACCGTATTTTTAGAGTACCTTTTTATTTAAATATGTTTAGATACACAATGTAGTCCTTGTGTTACAATTGCCAACAGTATTTAGTACAGTAACATTCTCTTTTAGCATAGAAGCAATAGGCAATACCATCTAGCCTAGGTTTATATTAGGCTAAACCATCTAGGTTTGTGTAAGCACACTATTTAACATTTATACAATGATGAAATAGGCTAAGGATCCATTTCTTAGAATGCATCCCCATCATTAAGTGATGCAAAACTGTATTTTAAAAAATAATATAATAGTAGATCCCAAATCTCATTAGTGTATCATCTAGTGTATTAAAACATAAATATACTTCATGACTACAGATTAACATAATTTATATTATGGAAACAGACACATTGGAGTCACGTATCAGTCAGAATTCAGCCAGGATACAGAAACTATTCTAAGCATTTTAAGTGGATAATTCAATACAGGGATTTGATGACACAAGCAACGCAAAAGCTTACAAAGTCAAAAAGAGAATGAGGAAGCAACACAGAAATTAACAATAGCAGACTCAGCTACCATCCCTTTGGCTGGAGAGATAGAACAAAAGGATTGTACCAGACCCCAGGGAGCTGTTCAGCTGCTGCCTGGTGAGAGCTGCAACCACCCAGGGGTGCAGACATTGCCCATAAACATGCCCAAAGCACAGCAAAATGAGAAAAAAGGACCCTAACTTCTCCCTTCTGTTTTTCAAAAGTGTGAGGAATGCATCTGAGAATTAAATAGTAAAAGAATGGCACAAGTAACATCCCTACATATGTGTTGCTCCTTAAAGCTGTCCTCTTGCAAAATTCCACATTCACTCAAATGTTGATTTCATTGCACAGTATATTTTTACATCTTAACTTTTAGGGCTTTTACTACCCACAAAAGAAAATCTATCTTTCCTGGAGCCCATGAATAGCGTAAGGTTCATTTATGTCCTAGCTCACTGTTATAATTACTGCACATGTTAACATGACTGTAATTTGCCTGTGCTACAAAATGTGAATCACCAGATGTTGACTGCCAGAAGAAGTTTCAAGAGCTTTCCCATTAGGAAAATGAAGGATGATGTACTTTTGACTGTATTTGCCTATCAGAAAATTTGAGAAAGCTTGAATGAATTTTTTGATAGGCAAATAAAAATTTATACCACTATTATTTTTAAACTACTAATCTTTAATTGGTCTTGACTCAGGACTTTAAGGCTAGTTAATGGTGACATTGAGAGAAGACTGAGATTTATTGATTACCTAATATGTGCTGGACACTATATTAATAGTTTGCATGCATTATCTTACCATTATCTTACAATATTCCAAGATAGGTATTTTTAGTTTAGTTTTTTTGTACACAGGGTCTCACTTTGTCATCAATCTGGAGTACAGTGGCACAATCACGGCTCCCTGCAGCCTCAACTTCCCAGGCTAAAGCCATCCTCCTACCCCAGCCCCTCCAATTAGCTGAGACTACAGGCATGTACCACGAGGCCTGTCTAATTCTTTTATTTTAGAAGAGACAAGGTTTCACCGTGTTTCCCAGACTGGTCTTGAACTCCTGGACTCAAGAGATCCACCCGCCTCCTCCTCCCAAAATGCTGGGATTACAACCAGGAGCCACTGTGCCAGGCCAGGTTTTATTTTTAATGTTCTCTAATAGCCATTCTTTCTTCCTTACAGATATAGACAATGAATAATTTGGAATAAACTCATTTGTGGCTCTATTTTATATGACCTAACCTTATTGGCCTTACTTTTTCTACTTTTCTTCAGTTTCATTTATTTGTATATTATTGTAAGAAACGTTTAAACTTTGGGGGAATGAAACAGGCTCTAAATAAATAAAAGACACTCCATTTGAAATTTAAGTGTGAATTACTATACTAGACTGTGAACTGTTTTTTATGGCAGATACTATTTTATTAACTTGTATTCTTCCAATACCAAGTGCCAGATAGAAAGTGACTTTAAGATTTTTTTTGTGTGTGTGTATATGTGTCTCTGCTCACACATGAATATGCATATTCATTATTTCAATTAAGCTTATTTGATTTTTCATGTCATGAGGACATTTCTGTGATGGTATCTAATATACCTTCTGCTTCTCTATAATTCTTGTAGGTATACAATCTTATTGAAAAAGAAAGTGTGTATTTTCCACTGGCTTTTTTCTGGGTCCTCTCCTAAGAATTAGATTTCACTGACTTGAGTATTATATTTTCTCACTGTAATATACTGAATTTGGAAAAGACTCTCTAATCACTAAAGAAGAATTTGCAGTTGAAAAAATGATGTTTGCACTTTGTTGTTTTGCTGTAACTTTTCTGTATTTCTATTGTGTCCTTCAGTCTGTAAGACAGTAAACACAAGTTGTAGGATACAGCAATCTTCTGAGTACCACTGGGACGTTTCAATCTACAAAAGTCTGACAGTTCTGACAATTCCCATCACATTCTTTTAATAAAGTGGGCTTTCTAATTTTAGAGTAATATTTCTTTGTCTTAGAACAATACGTTTTTGAGAGATCAGCATGGTCTCTCAACAATTCTTGTCAGTGGAAAACGTGTTTACATGTTGCTAGCAACACTATAAATTGCTCGCTGGGGAGCTAAGCAGATGACAATGATGTTTATTGCCTGAGAGCCTTAATGATTATTTTACATAACTTGGCTTAGGAACATGCTAAGAAACAAACAACTATTGAGAGCTTTTTTGCTTTGGTAATTTTGCATTGTTGAGATCATATGGAGAGGCAGGCAGCTCTGCAGACTCTGGAACAATGAGTTAGCTAGCATATATAAATTCGAGCTGATACCTTGAGGTAATTCTTCTTTGCAAAATAAAAAGATATTCGTAATCAGACACTGCTAATGTGTCTCCATGATAATATATTCCTGTCTTGAACACAGCAATTTATTTTTCTGCTAACATATTCCTCCTAGCATTTATGTCTCTATCTACCACTCAATTATATATGCATGAGTTCATGTTTTCACATTGTGTGTTTTATTCACACCCTCCTCTGCACTTGAAACACTTAATCCAACAGTGTATTATTTATCTCTGTTGAGCAGTGTGCTCACACAGGTACAAGCTTAGCCAAGAACTTTCTAAACACCACATAATTACAGGTCAACAAACCCACTGATTTTGTATGCATTTGACAAAATAACCATTTCATTCAGAGAGAAAATGTCAATAAAGCAGCTTTTAAAAAAATTAATTGATTGTATGATTGACAGGTGGATTGGGATTAATCAGAATACCGCTTACAGTGGAAGAGAGTTGGGGAGACAAATATCCAAAAATATTCTGCTAAATTAGAAGTCTACTTTTCAAACAATTGGCAGGTGAAGGTCTTCTTTTCAGATCCTAAGACAAAGGGAAAAGTCTGGTATATCTTAGTGATTGAGATCTTATTCTTGAACTTAGCAAACCTCCGCCTACTTATAAACCAATACATGGGCGTCCCTCAAGAGTGGCATCTAGATGAGAGGAAGAGGGGATTTCTGGTACTCTCTCCTGCCTGATTTATCCACTGGTCTTGTCACTGGAAGGCAAACTGTGACACTGCAGTGAGAAAATAAGACATCTTACTTGCTGCTAGGACACATGCCACTCACTTGCTTTTCCTTGAACCAGGAAAACCTCACAGCTATTTACTAACTCTTCCTTTATTTTGATAGACACTGCAATGGAAATTCACATTGATTTCTATTAATTCTAAGATCATACATATTTTAAGCCTCATAAAAGCAAAATATCAAGAAGAAAACCCCAAATACATTATCACCAAAATTGGACGGAGGAGGAAGATAATTTATCTATGTAATTCTGTAATTTTTTTTTCTTTAGTGGGGGATTAAATTTTTGTAACCTTCTTAAACTTTTGTTATCTTTGTAATTTAAAGTGACAAGTTAAATGCTAATGCAATTGATAGGGGTGAGCAACTGGCCAATGACTGGCCTGATCAGACTACATAATGTGGCTTAAGTTGCTAAAATATGCAGGTCCATTGTAATTTTGACAGAAAACAGTTTTCTGCAGGGCTTTATATCTCCCTGGGTGATATTAAAAGCTAACAATGTTGTAAGTACCAAATTTCTTTGAGGAAAGTTGAGAGACCTCAGCAACCTAGACATCATGTTAAAAATAAATAAAGTCTGAGTATCTCAAAATTTCACCTGTGTCTGTTTTGAATGGGAAATTTGATGATAGAGTATACATACTGCCGTTAAAAGACTTGCATTCACTTTCCTCCCACAGACAAGTTACAAATTATAACATGTATGGACCTAATTTTTTTGCTTAGGTCTAGGACCCCTAGGGCAAAATAAATTGGACATTTTGTGTAATAATTTAGTGACGTGGTGGTAGGCAATGGGAATGTGGGAAAGGTGTTTGCATATTTAGCACAGATCATTTAAGGAGCCAAGTTAACATTTACTTTAGTAACTTTGGTGGAGCTTAGGATGTCCGTTAATGGCAAGTCTGAACAATAAACATCTGCCAGTATCTTTTTTCTAAAAGTAGTTTCTTTCTTTTGGCCATATCCTTTTTATTTCTATTAGGTGCCCTTTATTTTTGGTTTCTACATACAGAACCAGATTATTGTTAGTTCACGTGACAAGATTTTAGAAAATAGAAAAAGGCGGCCGGGCGCGGTGGCTCACGCCTGTAATCCCAGCACTTTGGGAGGCGGAGGCGGGTGGATCACGAGGTCAAGAGATCGAGACCATCCTGATCAACATGGTGAAACCCCGTCTCTACTAAAAATACAAAAAATCAGCTGGGCATGGTGGCACGTGCCTGTAATCCCAGCTACTCAGGAGGCTGAGGCAGGAGAATTGCCTGAACCCAGGAGGCGGAGGTTGTGGTGAGCCGAGATCGCGCCATTGCACTCCAGCCTGGGTAACAAGAGCGAAACTCTGTCTCAAAAAAAAAAAAAAAAAAAAAAAAAA
>NW_022436963.1:26880381-26956562 GCF_009761245.1 Sapajus apella
AAAAAAAAAAAAAAAAAAAAAAAAAAAGAAAAAGGCATGACATCTGAGTGCATTGAGCATCACACACCAGGGCTCATGGCAGGCCTAGCTATGTAATTTCAGAGCCCACTGCAAATTGAAAATGTGGGGCCTCTTATTAAAATTTGTTAAGAATTTTAAGATAATGAAACTGGATTTCTGACCCTTCCCAGTATGTTAGAGCACTCCTAGGTGTAGATTGGTCAGTAATGAATGGCACACTGGGTAATCTCTTGCTCATCTAGTTAAATACCCAGTCAAAATGAAGACATTTTCATCCATTTGTGATCAAATTTATTTCATTACTTAATCTTTGGGGTGGAAGGTGGTGTAATTTAGTAGTTTATCCTTGAGGAAGTAAGATCTAAGCGTGAATTCAGACTATATCACTTCTTGGCTGGCTGGTCTGCAAAATAGTTTGATTTAAGTACCTGTCTGCAAAATGAAGAAAACGTCTGCAACATAGAATTCTGGTTAGGATAAGTCAGATACATCTCTGTCACAGGCAATCAGTAAATAATATCTCTGACTATGGTAAAATAAAATCAGGTTATTATCTTAATGACCAAGAATTATATTAATTACCATTAGATTTGTTTATCAAAAACAATGCCTTGCAAATCTAAAATAGAATCTCTAAAAACTAAGACCCTTTATAAAAAGAGAAAGGATTGTGAAATCAAACAGTAAGATGGTCTCAAACCTAAATGTGACATGAAGATTTTATTTAAAAATACTGTAATGGATACTTAAATTAGGCTTTTATTCATTGTGTGAGTGTGTGTTTTATGGGAGAAAAATTGTCTTGTTATAATTGTGCTTTCATTTAGGGAAATCAATTATTTAAATAAACATCACCAAGGAAATTAATAGATTTACTATGAATGAGCAATACAAAGGTAAATAACTATTATTCTATGGAGAGAAAGAGAAGAATTTAATATGGAAAACCTTGAATGTTAGCCAGTTAAAATATTTGCATTGCACAAAATGATTTCCACAGCAATGGGAATTTGGAAGTCTCAAAACAATTTAATGCTAACATTCTGTCTCATTTCCTAATATGTTTCATCTTGATGAAAGGCCAAAAATTCTTGTGATATCAAAAGATATAAATATCAATGGATAATTTTTTTTCCAGAGAAACATATTTTAAGTACTATAGAGAATGGTACATTAGATATAGCATGAAATTTGGATTCAGACTGTCCAAATTTCGGCTTCTAACATTGAATAATATTTTTGTAATTTGGAAAGTCATTTAACCTCTCTGATCCTAGATTCTTCAAGTAACAATGCCCACATTATAAGAATTGAATTAAGAATGTCATCTTATGTATGTTAGTGGCTTTCCAACATAGTTGTTGCTCATTAAATGATAGCTGTTGCTATTTATTAAGAGTAAAAATAAAATTTGAGAATATTCTTGATTTTTATATTTGCATTTTATCTTCCCAAATAGATTATTAGCTTCTGGACTGGTGACATAGTAAAACTCCTTCTCTTTCCTCAAAAACTCTCAGCACAACTTTAAATAGCTAACAGGCACCCAGGAAAAAGAACACTGTAAAAACACATTATTCTGTTCAACAATGAAGCATTCTGTATCTAGACCTGGGCTGAAAATCCAGATGCTTGCAGAGCAAGAGAGAGGATGACCTGGATAATTCCTTATGGAATTTTGACTTGTGCTCCTTTGATCCAGACACACATTGTGTCATGTAAATCTCACACAAATATTCTCCATTTGGCCAAGATATGCCCTTTCTTGTTTTTAGACATTTAGAGACTTTTTAGTCTGTCTTTCACTGTCCCACAGTTTGGGAGAGTCATAGGTTCAATACAATTTTACTTTCTTCTTAATGCTAAGAACATCCAAGTGTATAAGTACAATGATAGATAGTACCTAGCAGTCTATCCCAATGTTAGTGGACATTGGGAAGTAGTAGAGACTATGGTAAATGAGAAAGTTTACGCCCTATCCAAAGGCAGCTACACATCTGATAATTCTGGTAATACATTATGATAATAGTTATAAACTATTTCGTGATTAGTCCAGGTGGCTTTGGATATGACTATTACTGACTAGATGAAGTTAGTAAAAATGGTGGTGACTTAAAGCATTTTTAAGATCTTTCCAGATCTCAAGGAACAAAAAAGTATTCTTGTTTCCTTTCTGCTAAATGGAAGTATCTTGAAGGAATATACGGTAAGATAAAGAAGAGAGGAATTCACTTCAGCAGCCATGGAGCAAGGTTTCATAGAGAAATGCAAAGCTGTTTTAGTTCAGTAAGAAAGGCGTCTGCCAGCACCTGCAATGACTCATCACCTCCTTAGGGATTTCTCCTCTGAAGTAGGCATTCAGCTCTCTCCATTACAACACGTTGCTAACTCAGGTACTCTTTGTGCTTGACGCTCCACATACTTGGATACCACTATTACATTTTCTGTGGTCTGTTTCCTATCTCATAATTGCTACTACATCAATAACTCGTGAATTTCAGATGGTTTTTCCAGCTTACATCTCAGTTCAAGCTCCCCTAGAGGGAAGATCTTACTAGGCCTGCCAGTCACCATCCAGTTTACCTGCTGTTCTTCTTGGCCAAGTTTTCAAGTCACTCTACTGCTTAACTTGAAGACAACCAATCTGTGGACACACCCTTGAGGTCAGGTCCCATATTGGTTCAGTCAGTTGCGGTCAGGTTGATGGAGTCACGTGAACTAAAGCTCAGTGATGCTTTCACAAGAAACTCCTTGAGGTCCTGACAAACTCTGAGGCATCTCAGAAGAAACAGAAATATTCTAACGTGTATAATCTTGACTGACTGGTACAAATAATAATTTTTACCCTATCTCCTCAGCTTAACTATAGGTTACCAAAAATTCTAAATGATTTAAATGCATTTTTAATTCAATAAAGCAAAACATTATTTGATGTTTGGCTTACTAGTCCTATGTTTTTTGAACTTAGCAGGGTTCACAATGTCTGTTCTGCCCAGAAATGATTTATGCCTTTTGATACTCAAACTCTATTAAACAGTTGGTGAAGTTTTAAAATAGAATTGCAAATTTCCATGTTGCTCTACACAAAGATCATATGCATGAAAGCTCACTGAAGATGTAAAGTAGACCTGGCTGTGCAGTCTAATTCTGAACAGTGGGTCAGTAAAATATCAAATTAATTATTGGGAGAGATTTATATAAAGTGTCATTCTTAATAGGTAACTGAAGTATCTGTCCTGAATGTTTGATTTCTAATTAGCTATGAAGTTCTAGCACTAGTGAGTTATGCACAGATTCAGTTAGGAGGAACTTCTTTGACATAGAAGACAACTTTGGAATGAATAATGCCATGCAAGTATTCATTTCTTCCTTTTGGATGTATATCTATAGCTAAAATTTCCTATTTCCATCAAAGCGAACTATAGGTCAGGTTTCTGGACAAATATTATCTTTGAATTCTGAATCTTCACAACTGTCTTTTTATTTCTTGTTTAAGTCCAAAGTTAGAATTCTCTACTGGTAATGAGTTCCTTTGTCTCTTTTGGAAGTCCGTTCAGTCACTTCTCACACATTTAGGCCACATGCACACAAGCATCATGAGAAGGAGAAAATTGAAATGCTCTAATTACAAATGAATAAATATTCTCTGAAATTGTTTTCTATTGAAGTTTCACGTTAGTAAGATTTCAAATTGAAACTCTTATCTACGATGTTTGAACAACTCAGCGAAAGGCTGCAGTTAACAAAAAATGAACAAAAGAACCATCAATAGGAAATCCCTATGTGATATGTTAACATAAACCAATATTAACAAAAAGACTGTTTGTTTTTCAGATCCCTTTATTCTGTTTTACTTTGACTTTCAGTCAATTCCAATATGGACCATAATAAAAATGTCCTAATTTTATTTATTTATTTTATTATTATTATTTTTGAGATAGAGTCTCACTCTGTCACTTAGGCTGTAGTGCAGTGGCACGATCTCTGCTCACTGCAACCTCCGCCTCCCCGGTTCAAGTAATTCTCCTGCCTAAGCCTCCTGAGTAGCTGGGATTACAGGCATGCGCCACCATGCCCAGCTAATTTTTGTATTTTTAGTAGAGATGGGGTTTCACTATGTTGGCCAGGCTGGTCTCGAACTCCTGACCTCAGGTTATCTGCCCACCTGTGCCTCCCAAAGCGCTAGGATTACAGGCATGAGCCATTGTACTGGGACCCCCAAAATAACCTATTTTTAGAAAATGTAAACCATTAAAAGAATATTCAATTTTGATTATTCCTTTTTTTTATTGGGGTAAAAAATACATAATAGGAAATCTACCCTCTTACCAAATTTTTAAATGTACACTGCAGTATTGTTAACTATAAACACAGTGTTTTACAGCACATCTCTAGAACTTTTTGGGCTTGTATAATTGAAAATTTACACCCACCGAACAGCAACTCCTCATTTCCACTCCCTTCATACTTGGCAACCACCATTACACCTTCTGCTTTCATGACCTCGATTACTTCAGATATGTTATATAAATGGTATCATGCAGTATTTGTCCTTCTGTGACTGACGTATTTCACTTAGCATAATGTCCTCAATGTGCATTTATGCCATAGCATATGACAGAATTTTCTTCTCTTTTTATGAGTTGAAAAATATTCAACTGTATGTGTATGCCACATTTTCTTTATTCATTCATTCATTAATGGATGTTAAGAATGCTTCAACATTGTGTTGTCTACATGAACACAGGGAGGGGAACATCACACACTGGGGCCTGTTGAGGGTGGGGGGCTAGGGGAGGGATAGCAGAGGGTGTGGGGATTAGGGAGGAATAACATTAGTTGAAATACCTAATGTAAATGATGGGGTGATGGATGCAGCACACCACCATGGCATGTGTATACCTATGTAACAATCCTGCAGGATCTGCACATGTACCCCAAAACTTAAAGTATAATTTAAAAAATTTTAAAAAAGATTGTGTTGTCTAATTTCCACGTTTGTGAATTTTCCAGTTTTCTTTTTGCTGTCAAGTTCTAGTTTCACTACACTGTGGTCAGAAAAGATGTTTGGTATGATTTCAATCTTTTAAAATTTATCATGACTTGTTTTCTGTGATCTATCTTGGAGAATCTTCCACGTGCTTTAAAGACTAATGTGTTTTCTGCTGCTATTGGGTAGACTGTTCTGTGTACTTGTTATAAACATTTTTTTTCTAAGGTGTAGTTCATGTGTTCTGTATCCTATTAATCTTCTGTCTAGATGTCTTATTCATTGTATTATAGGCTACTAAAATCTCCTGCTATTATTGTGTTGCTATCTACTTCTCTCTTCAGTTGTCAATGTTAGCTTCATATATTTAGGTGCTCTAATGTTGGATGTATGTACTTTAATAATTCTTATATCTTCCTGGTAAATTCACCCTTTTGTCACTATATCATATCCTTCTTTGTCTTTTGTAACAGTTTTTCACTTAAAGCCTATTTTGTCTGATATAAGTGTGTCTGCCTCACTCTCTTTTGGTTACCAATTATATGGAAAATTATTTTCTACCCTTTCACTTTCAGTTTATTTGTATCCTTAAGTGCAAAGTGAGTGTAGATATCACATAATTGGATCATGGTTTGTTTCGTTTTTTATTTATTCAGCTACTCTCTCCTTTGTTTGGAGACTTAATCTATTTGCATTTAGAGTAATTATTGATAGCAAAGATACTAATATTGCTATTAAAAAGTATTTTCTAGCTGCTTTATAGGTCTTTTGTCCTTCCTCTATTGCCACCTTCCTTTGTGTTTCTAAAATTTTTTTGCAATGATATATTTTGAAACATTTCTCGTTTTCTTTTGTGTTTCTGATGTAGGTTTTCTTTGTGGTTACCATGTGGCTTACATAAAATCTTATATTATTATAGCAATCTCTTTTAAGCCGATGACAACACAAGTTCAACTGCATACCTAAACTACTTTTAATTCTCCCTGCAACATTTTATACTCTTGTCACAAATTATATTTTTATCATATATTTATTTTATAGTATGCCATCAGTTATTTTCAATATACATCGATGTGGAACATATAGCTTATTTATTTATTTTTATTTTATTTTATGTTTTTGGAGATAGAGTCTCACTCTGTCGCCCAGGCTGTAGTGTTGTGGTGCGATCTTGGCTCACTGTACCTCTGCATCCCGGGTTCAAGTGATTATCCTTCCTCAGCCTCCCAAGTAGCTGGAATTATAGATGTGTGACCACTAATTTTTGTGTTTTTAGTAGAGACAGGGTTTCACCATGTTGGCCAGACGGCTCTCAAACTCCCGACTTCCAGTGATCTGCCTGCCTCGGCCTCCCAAAGGTCTGGAATTAAAGGAGTGAGCCACCATACCCAGCCTAGATTACTTCTAATTTTTTTTTTAATCTTTGTAAATATGTATTTGAGTATTTATATTATGATTTGTCTGCATGGTAAAGTCAAGCTAAGTTAATAATGAGCATGTTAAATGATGTGTTAAATACTATAAAATTGCTTTCTAGAAATTTACTCCAATTTGCACACTCACAATTTTTTTCAATCCAAATTGGCATGCCTACACACATTAAAAAAAAAAAAAAGAAAAAAAGCCTCACTCTTGTTGGTCCCAGCAAATGATAGATTTTTTAAAAAAGATTTTGGTCATATTTTAGCTCTTGGCACAGTAGCAGCTACTCATTCTAATCCCTTAGCCATGTGGCAGGCTGTGTGCATGTGTTTCAGGAATTGCTGGCATGCAGCTTGCAAAAGCCAGAGTAGCGAAAGAAAGAAAGAAAGAAAGAAAACAAACCGCAGAACCCTGTGTTCTAAATATTGGGAACCTGTGCTCTCCTTGCTGATTGCTGCTTCTGACCATATGCAGGAAATCATTGTTTTTGCATCTCCCCCCACATTGCAAGCTTTCCCCACTGTGATTGAAGTGACTTCCAAAGGATTTAAGGGACTGGGGCTTTTTTTTTTTTTTTTTTTTTTTTCTTTTGAGACAGAGTCTTGCTCTGTTGCCAGGCTAGAGTGCAGTGGTGTGATCTCGGCTCACTGCAACCTCCAGCTCCCAGGTTCAAGTGATTTTTTTTGCCTCAACCTCCTGAGTAGCTGGGACTACAGATGTGCACCGCCATACCCAGCTAATTTTTATATTTTTAGTAGAGATGGGGTTTCACCATGTTGGCCAGGATGATCTTGATCTCTTAACCTCTTGATCCACCTGCCTCAGCCTCCCAAAGTGCTGGGATTACAGGCAAGAGCCATGGCACCTGGCTAGGCTGGAGCCTCTTTTAACCTTTATTTTGAACTTTTCCCATTTTGGGAGCCAGACATTAAGGACTAGGGCATTCAAAAGCAGCCACATGTAAAGGGGAAATTAGAAATTCACTGTATATGCCTAGAGAAGGGTGCCAGTTAACAGAAGACCTGAAAAGACCTTAAGTTTGCAGCTCAGTCTGATCTCTGGCATAGAGATAGCCTACAACAATCAGAAAACAAAAACAGAAATAAAACCTAATATACTTTGTGGAAAAGGGAGGATCTGATTCCTAGAGTTACCATATTATTAGATTCAAATGTCCAGTTTATAAAAAGAAACAAGACATATGGCTCAATTAAAAGGGAAAGGCAACAAAAACAAAAACTGTCCCTAAAAATTACCTGATTGGTGAATCTACTAGACAAATACTTTAAAATAACTATCTTAAAGACGATCAAAGAATGAAAAGAAGATGTAAAAAATGTATAAAAGAGAAATGATGTGTGAATACAATGGAAATAACAATAAAGAGATAGACAACAGAAAAAAAAACTAAATGAAATTTAGGAGCTGAAAAATAGAATACACAACATAACAATGTACTTGAGGGATTCAAATGTAGCTTTGGGCAGGCAAGAAGAACTTGTACATTTAAAATACAACAATGGAAATTATCAAGTCTGAGGAACAGAAGGAAAAAAGGTTAAAGAAAAGTGGAACAGAGCCTAAGGGACCTATGGGGCACCGTAAAATACACCAACATATACACTGCAGGACTCCCAAAGGCGAAGTCAGAAAAGAGCAGAGAAAACATCTGAAGAAAAAAAGCAATTACAGAGTAGTATCCTTTATGAACATTGATGCAGAAATCCTCAGGACAATACTAGCAAATCAAATTCAATGGCATATTAAAATGATCATACACCATGACCAAGTGGGACTTCTAGCTGGGATGCAAAGATGATTTAACATATGAAATCAATCAACGTAATATACCACATTAACAGATTGAGGGAATAAGTTCGCGTAATCATCTTTATTGAGGCAGATAAAAGCATTTAACAAAATTAAACTAAGACTGCCTCTACAACATAAAAATTATGTATAAAAAACTCAAAATCAACATTATCCTCATTGGTGAAAGACTGAAAGCTTTTTCTAAAACATTAAGAACAAAACAAGGATGCCTACTCTCACTACTTTTATTCAACAAAGTACTGGGAGTCTTAGCAGAGCAAATAGTCAATGAAATAAATAAAAGGCACACAAATAGAAAATGTTTAAGTAAAATCATCTGTTTGTAGATAACATGATCTTATATGTAGAAAACCCTAAAGATTACACTAAAACCATTATAATTAACAAACAAATTCAGTAAAGTTGCAGAATGCAAAACTGACATACAAAAATCAGTTGTGTTTCTTTTATTATTATTATTATTGTACTTTAAGTTCTGGGGTACTTGTGCAGAATGTGCAGGTATATGGAATGTCAAAGAACCCTGAATAGCCAAGAAAATCTTAATAGAAAAGAACAAAGATGTAGGAGTCATACTTCCTGATTTCAAAACTTACTACAAATCTACAGTAATAAAACAGTGTGGTTCTGTCATAAAGACAGACATATGGAATGGATAGAGAGCCCAGAAATTAAAACTAAAATATATGGTCACATGATAGTCAACAAGAGTGTGAGGATCATTCAATGGGGAAATGGACAATTTTTCAGCAAATGTTATTGAGAAAATTGGTCTTCATCATGTAGAAGACATGGATCTTTAACTAACACTACATAAAAATTGATTGGAACAATTCAAAATTGTCCCATGACCCAAATGTAACACCTAAAACTATTAAATTTTTAGACAGAGATATTGGGCAAAATATTCATGACACTGAATTTGTCAGTGATTTTTTGGCTATGATACCAAAGGAATGAATAGGCAACAACAAAAATAGACAAATTGGACTTCATTAAAGTTTCTAAAAATTGTGCATCAAAGCACACTATCGACAGAACAAAATGCAACCCAGAGAATAGGAGAAAATATTTGTAAATTTTATATCTGATAAAGCATTAACATTTAGAATATATAGAACACTCCTGAAGTTTAACAACCAAAAAACCTAATAACTTGATTCAAAATTGGGCAACAGATTTGAAAAGAGCTTCATCCAGAAAAGATAATTGAATGGTCAGTGAGTGATATGGTTGGCTGTGCCCCCCTGACAAATCTCATCTTGAATTGTAGCTCCCATAATTCCCATGTGTTGTGGAAGGGACCTGATAGCATGTAACTGAATCATGGGGGCTGGCCTTTCCCATGCTGTTCTCATGGTAGTGAATAAGTCTCATGAGACCTGATGGTTTTATAAAGAGCAGATTCCCTACACATGCTCTTTTGACTGCTGCCACGTAAGACGTGCCTTTGCTTCATTTTTGCCCTCTGCCATGATTGTAAGGCCTTCCCAGCCATGTGGAGCTGTGAGTCCATTAAACCTCTTTCCTTAATAATTTGCCCAGTCTTGGGTATGTCTTTATTAGCAGTGTGAGAACAGACTAATATAATGAGCATGATGATTAATTAGGAGAATGCATGTCAAAACTAGTAAGATTTCATGTCATACCCATTAGAATGGTCAGTATTAGGGAAAAAAGAGAAAGAGAAAAGAAAAAGTGTTGGCAAGTATGTGGAGAAATTGGAACCCTTGCGCACTGTTGGCAGGAATGCAAAAGTGGTGTAGCCATTGTGGAAAACAGTATGGCAATTCCTCAAAAACGGGCAAGTAGAACTACCATATGATTCAGCAATTTCACTTCTTGGTATATGGCCAACATAATCGAACTCAAGGTCTCAAAAATATATTCATATACCCATGTTCATAGCAGCATTATTCACAATAGCTAAAATGTGGAAGCCACCCAAGTATCTATTGAGAGATGAATGGATAAATAAAATGTATGTACTTACAAAGGAATATTGCTGAGCCTTACAAAGGAAAGACACTTGGACACATGCTATGACATGAATGAACTTTGAGGGCAATTTGCTACATTAAATAATACAGTCACAAAAAGGCAAATTCTATATGATTCCACTAAAATGAGGCACTTAAAGTTGTTAAACTCACAGAGATATCATAGTTACCAAGGAGGGAGAAGTAGAGAGCATTTAATAGGTATAAATTTTCAGTTTGCAAGATAGAGTTTTGTAGATGAATGGTGGTGATGGTTACACAACAATATAACTATATGTAATACCACCAAATTGTACCCTTAAAAAGGACTAAGATAGTAAATTTTATGTTATGTATATTTTACCACATTGAAACATTTTTTGAAATATTGTAACTTTTTAAAATTTTCATTTATTCAATTGTGATGTTAAAAATCTTCTCATGTATTTATTGGCTACTTCCATTTTATTAATTGCCTGTTCATATTATTTGCCTATTTTTTTAACTGAGTAGTTTGTTATTGACTTGAATGAAGTATCTATACACATTAAAAAATGTGTCTTTGTCTGACATATAAACCTTTAAAGCAGATTTCATCATTATGTGATGACTCAGGATAAGGTGGAACTGGTCTGAAAAAGGAACTGTTATTGGTAGACTTTCTTTTTAGTAAATGGTCCCTTTGTTTCCCTAATTTCGATCATGCAAACCTATAATTTGTATCTTGTTGAGACCATGCTGTGATTGCAAAATGACCTTCTAAAATTAAACATTCTGTATATTTGGACATTGTAGTCCCAGTAAAGTTTGTAAAATTTTATTTTTCCATAAATTACATTTGTAATGGTGTGTTTGCCTTGTATTCTGGGAGAATTTTCATTCCTCAAAGGTGTTATAAAAGTAAGTTGATTTATATAAATGCAATTAATATTTTAATATTTTTGTTCCCATAGTGCTTACTTTATCTTGATTCATAAGTGAGTGATGTATTGGATTAATTCTTCACATACACCACTTTGATTTTAATTTGTTGAGCAGCATTATTCATAAATAATAAAATAAATACTTTCATGTTAGAAGACCTGATTCTAAAATGCCTCTAATTTTCAGCATGGCTTGTTTATCATGTAGGATATTTGATTCTCCTAGACACTCATATACATTTTGAAAGCTTTATAACATTTCTATTATTATGCCTGGAAATAGTATAATAGAGAACTTAAAATATTTTAGAAACCACTAATCTATCTTCCCCAAACACATTTAAATTTACACATTTAAACCCTCACAATTTAAATTAAAATTTAGCTGCTATTAATCACAATACGAAAAACCAGTTCTGATGATTTAGCATAAAACTAATGTTTGAAACTGCAAATAATTTAAATACTTCAAAATGGACCAAAAGCTGTTGCTTCACCTTTAGATTTTTAACAGGCAATTACTATTTAATATTTAGCAGTAAGAGATGGCTACTTTAAAGAGTTTTTTCTTTCCACTTTAAAGGAAGCCTGTGGGAACCCACATGATTCCTGGTACGGAAGTTGAAAATGAATCATGTATATAAAACTCAATATTGAATATATAACGGCATAAGTGTATAGTATGAAGAGTCAGGAGACCCACAGGTTATTCTCAGTCCTTCCTCTGACTCAGTGTGGAAACGGGGCCAAAGTTCTTTGCTTTTTTTGGCCTCCCTTCTCATCCTCAAGAAAGATGGTTTGGAATCACCGATAGATTTACTGCAAAGCTTATGTTGTTTGAACTTCATGGATCCTCACTTGCACAGGTCACGTCTAAAGCCCTGGGAACCCAAATATTTCTGAATTCATATTTTAAAATTTTTCTTTTTCTTTTTTTTTTTTTTTTTGAGATGGAGTCTCGCTCTGTTGCCAGACTAGAGTGCAGTGGCACGATCTCGACTCACTGCAACCTCCGCCTCCCAGTTTCAAGCGATTCTCCTGCCTCAGCCTCCCAAGTAACTGTGACTACAGGCGCACGCCACCATGCCCAGCTAATTTCTGCATTTTTTAGTAGAGATGAGGTTTCATCATGTTTGGCAAGATAGTCTCGATCACTTGACCTCACAATCCACTCACCTCTGCCTCCTAAAGTGCTGGGATTACAGGCGTGAGCCACTGCTCCTGGCCAAAATTATTTTTCTTAAGAAAGCCACCCCACACTCCCAACCCCAGTGGTATGTACAGCTGGATTCACAAACCCGGGATTCATCACTGATTAGAATACATTATTAAGGTTTCCTCCAGTTCGACAATCCAATCCTTCTATATTAATACTTAATAATTGTTTATATCTAGTTACTCATAACTGTTTGTCACCCATAGTGTTTTCTCTCCTAGGAAGTCACTGCTTTTTTAAATAACACTTCACAGCTATTATGAAGATTTATTTTCACTGAGATATTGTAAACACCCTGCAGATCCATTATACTAGATCTATATATACCATGTATTATACTAGTCAGGACTCTCCTGAGAAGCAGAACCAATAGGTTCTATTCAAGGGCAGGAGATAAGAAAACATGCCCCAGCTTAAGCAGTGAGATAAAAAGGGGTTAGTCCTCCTAACTCCACCTTTTGTTTTAGTCAAGCCTGCAGTACATTGGAAGATGCTCACACCATAGGTAAAAGGAATCTGTTTTACTGATTCCACTGATTCAAAAGCTAATCTCATTTAGAACACCCTCACAAACACAGTCAGAAACAATGTTTAATCTGGGTACCCCCCCGGCCCACTCAAATTGACACATAAAATTAACCATCACATCTGTCATCTTATCTTTAATTCTTCCCACTTTTGACTTTTCCTGCCTCTGCATTTAATAATTCTCAATCTATGATCTCAGCATTAGGTACATCAGAATCGCCAGGAGTTTATTTATTTTTTAAATGAAGATTCTCAGGACTACAATCCAGATTTACTGAAATATAAAAGGGGGAATGGTTACAGATACAAGAAATCTATATTTTGAATCCCCTAGTCTTTAAAAATCAACTACTCTCTTGTATGTTCTAGAAGGTGTACATGAATGTGCTTTTTCAAAATTGGGAGCAGATGGCAAGGAGAATAATAATGTAAAAAATGCTAATGAAGGTGAAAATTTGTTACCTATTCCCCAAACAAATATGAAAGAATGATATTATTATATTTTGATGTATTATGTCACATTATATTCGGGGACTCAATGTACATCCCCTTTTTATATGACATTTTCCCTTTCTACTTTTCTTGGTCCTCATAGCTAGTCTAAACAGAAGAGAGAGAAAAGCTAGAAAGAAAAGCTGCCCTTGCCTTGTTGGATTTCTTGCTTGTAATTTTAGAACATGAGAAGAGGTGTTCTGGGTACATTAAGAGAAGTCACAAGGTAGAGACACTTGGTCTCACTCCTCCATTTGATGCTCTGGGGAGAATCTTTGTGCAGATCTCCCTTATACGGCAAGGAGCTGCCCCAACAAAGTTAAAAGAGCAGTGCAGCATACACACACACAGAGTAAAGGTCTGGTTTGCACACTGATCCTTTCTGAATTCCCTGTGTGCTAGATGCTGAAGTGAGAGCCTACTGCCTGCCATAAGGCCTCATGAGGGAACTCAAGATGACCCCAGGAAGGAAGCCATGTGCAAAGCATGGACCAGGAACCATAATAAGTGACCAGGAGAAGCTTAAGGACTCTGATATATTTGCATATTGAAAGAAGAGATTTTGGAATGCTGTGGTAGTTAGATGAGTCCCACTTCACCTCACTCCACCATCTCCTGGAAGTTCCTGAGAAACAGTCACAGACTACAGTTGGGAAACACACTTTCCATATGAGAAGCCATCAGCACTAAAAGTTGAAAAACAAAGGAAATATTTATAGAGGGCTTTTTGCAGTGCTGTGACATCTTCTGCTAGTTTTTTAACATAATAGTTTGCTTGAGTAAATGTGTCTGGAAGATAGAGAATCAAAAAGGAAAAGATGTGAGATAATTATTTGAAAATGACTTCAGTCAGCTGAGATTACATGCTGGATTTCGGAAGACATAATCACATATTGTATGTGATTACCAGGGGTATAAGTAAATGTCTCTCTGTGTGTGTTTGTGTGCGTGAGGCAAAGAGAAGTATACACTGTTTCACCTGATGTGTCTGTTGCTCAGTTGAAATGTTATGCTGCCCAAGTTGTTGAGGTTATTTTCTTATTGAGTAGCCATGCTTTTTAGTATGGATTTAAAAATGGAGAATCATCTCAAGGATTCACTGGAAATAAAAGTTCCTATAGCCAAGTCAGTTGTTTGTTTGCTACTTAACTTCAAGTACCAGGAAGTATGATATGATTGAAAGAAAAGTACAAATGAAGATTGGTAGAGTATAAACAAACAATTTTTGTTTAGTGTGGAGAGAATTTTTAACATAACCTTGTGAAAAAATAATTTTAAAGAAAAACAAGAAGGCAAATCCAGCCAAGTGTTTCCTGAAACCCAATTATCAGTATCAAAAATGATTTGTGGGTATTCCACTATCAAATGTGGGCAATCAAATTAATTTACATTAATTAATTATTCTGAGTTTTTATGTTTCTTGGAATCTTCCTCTTAAGAGCTCAGCCAACAATTTTAGTCTTTACAACCACAGTAAAGACAAGATGGATATGTTATGGCTCACTATTGACTGTCATATCTAGGGGCCAACTCTTTATGATCGTAACTTCCTTTTAACCAATTTTATATTTTCAACTCAGAGTGTTCTTGAATATAATGAATAGGCAACAAAAAGAAATAGGAAGAGTGTTTGGCAGTCAGACCATCCATTTATACAAATGACTTATAAACATGCTGTTGAAACACATAACTCTTTCTTGCAGCATGGTTTTCTGTGCATCAGTGTTATTTATACACATTTTGTTAACAAGTGTTTTGTTTCATGAGGTTGCAGAGAAATACATATAAAATGACAAGTATGATTATTATTGATTCTCTTAAACAGTAGCTTTGAGATTTGAAGACATTCCATCAGCATGTTGATCAGAAGGAAAAAGGCGCTTTAGGAAAGAGGCTAAACTGGTCTACAAAGTTATTTGAAGGAATCATCTTGGGAAGTTAGTTCCAAGAGGAAAAACTTTCTATTGCTAGAGGGCTATTCATTATCTCTGAGGCTGGCTGATTAGTGAGTTGCTGTTGTCTTTGATAATCTGTCAAAAATAAGCTCAAAGTCATGGGATCAATTCTGGTATTAAAGAATTAGTTTTAAATTGCAGCATTGTTGAGCTCCACCAGAACCTCAGAGGCAATTTAAGAATTTTGGGTGTACTTTAAAAATCCTTTCTCACTTCCTAGGATATACTTTTGTCTACATGTCAATGGTTTCAATGACTAATGCTGGGTATGCAGCAAAAAATGGTATTGGTTTTACAATAAATTCTTATTCATTTTATTTCATTTTGAACAACAATATAATTCTTAAAATTACTGGGGAAATAATTATTAATCAAATTGAATGGATAATTTAAAAATTATACTATGCTCTTAACAATTTCCCCAGAAGTCAATGTCTGCCAAACTTTTCATATTTTTTTCCTCCAGGGGATTTTAAGTATGTTGTTGCTTATTCTAGCCAACATTTTTAAAATCAGATTTTGCTTTTCAAATATAGTATTAATATTATCACAAAATATTTATTAGGCATACACATTTCTATCTTACGTCTTCAGAGATCAGTCTTATTATCTCTAGATGCTATTGCTCTTAATAATGCAAATGATTTGCCATTTGATCAATATGGCTGCATAAATCATAGTGAGAGAAAATACTTGTAGTGACTGAAACTTCTGGGTTACCTCTGTTATACTACTATCTGCTCATTTCCTGTATATAAAAAATAGCATATTTTACTTAGTACTGACTTTTACCCATGCTTGAGGAAGTAGTAAACTCTCCAAGAAAGGAGAAACAGCAACATATTTCTATAGAAACAGAAAAACAAGCTATAATAAATACTATAAATTTGGATACTTGTTAAATGGCTGAGGAGTATATTTGGTGCTGTGATAGCTATTAAATTTATTTTAACATCCATAATAATTGAGAATAGTAGCAAAACAATCATCATGAATAGTGAAGCAAACATAAACTAAAAAGAAATTGCTATTCATTATTTTTTGTGACTTTTTCTAGTGCCAGATAATTCTTCCCTACTGCGATAATGGTATGAAACATCAGTGTAAGTTACAAAATATGAAGGAATTTTCAAAATATTTTCATAATTATTTCATTACCCACACTTTCATTTTCAAAAATGTCTCAAGATATGTTAATACTACAGTTGATTTGATAAGCTGGATCTGCCAAGAAAAAGATTGCACTTTGTTCTACACAATAATTCTTTCAGTAGCGTTTATTGTGGACTCGTTTTGTGCAAGATTCTTTACCAAATTATAAAGATACAAATATTAATGAAATCTGTGTCTTATTTCAAGACACCATGAACTAACTTCCTTCCTTCCTTCCTTCCTTCCTCTCTCCCTCCCTCTCTCCCTCCCTTCCTTCCTCCCTTCCTTCTTCCCTTCCTTCCTTCCTTCCTCCCTCTGTCCCTCATGTCCTTCCCTCTCAGCCTCATTCCCTCTCTTCCTCTTTCTTCCCTCCCTCCCTCCCATAAATATATTTTGAACTGTTGCTTGCTAGACTCAATGCCTAGCCCTGGACGTGAGCATGATCTTTATTCTCATTTCATCAATTCAAGAAAAAATTTCAAACAAAACAATCTGTAACCAAGCAGCTTAGCTCAAACTTCATTTTAAAACTTTTTTCTTTCCTCTTTTCTCACCAATCTCAAGATGTGGCTTTGAGACAAACTACAAATATTTTTTCCTTTATCTTGAAATATAGCCTCAGAATTTGCTGTGAACGTCCACTCTTCTCTCCCTTTCCCACTTCATGCTCCCATGCCTTATTTACATTTATTTACCTAGATGCTTGTTAAGCACATGCCATGCTCTCTTATCTGGTCATAAATTTCCTTAGAAGCTTCAGGATCCCGATACAGACTTAGACACCTCCGGAGTTCCGTCTCCAACAAATGATTTCTTTGAGGCTGGAATCCACTCCTGACTAGAAATTGACTGCAAGATTGACTGAGATTGTAACCTGGTTGGGCCCATCATGGCATGGCCCCCTTCACTAGACGGAATAATAGTTCAAAACAAGTCATCAGAGTAAGTTTTACCACCTGACATCTTCTAATCCCTTTGTTTCTCTTGCACTCCAAACTCCTCTCTTTAAAAACACTTGCAATCCCTCCACAAATAAAAGAGTGGGAATTTTTGGAAAGCATTCCACCCACTCTTGCCCTTGCTACCACAGATAACAAAGCTTATTTTCTTTCTGTCACACCTCGCTCTTGCTATTTTGGCTTCTTTCTGTAAGCAGCAAGCAGCTGGACCCTTTTGCCCATTACAAGTCCTTAAATAGGATAGTCTTCAAATGCCTTGCTCAGTCAAAACATGATTCTTTCCCTTCAAGGACATAACCTTTCTGTTCCTTTTCTCTCTGACCCATTTTCTTTGGGAGGAGTTTAAAAAGGAAGGGTAGGCATTCTATATGTATATGTAATTTCCTCTGTTGGATCATGAAAAGATGATGAATTTTCCAAAGATATATCTGAAAATAATGACTTCTGTGATTTAATTTATGACATATTAGCATAAGTTTTGTGGCAGAAGAAAACTCTTAAATTTAGTATGCAGAACTCACTGTTGGGGGCACAACGGAACAGACTCATACTGAGACTTGCCTTCATTGTAGATGGGGTAATTGGGTCCACAGATCTGCACTTCATCATCTGCTAAGTCGACAGTTAATTATCTTTCTAGTGCATTATTTACTTAAAAATTAACATTCATGAGAACTCAAGGAATATGAGCTAGCCTAAAAGATTTAGGCTTCATCTACATTTGTCTTCTACATAAAGGGAGCAATTTTATAGCACATCCAAGTACCCTAAAATGTTGACAACCTAGCAATATTTTACACTTAAAATTCTTCAGCTGGTTCTTGGATATTTTGAACAAGGACATTAGATTATTCTTGGTACTTGTAGCTACACAGCAGAAGTAACATCTGGGAAGGAAATAAGTCATTACAAATGGGTTTGGACATCTATTTTCTGATGGAAAAAGAGCTTCTGTTCTATAAAATATTTTCTCTTAATAATGGATGATAATGTTTTTGTTTATTTGTTTTTATTTGTTTGCTTGTAACTGGAGGCTGCGTAAATTTTTTAAAAAGTGTTTATTTGTAATATTCTGCAATTTTTGCAATATTCCAAGCACTGTAGACCATTTTGTCTGGTGGCAAATTCTAATCTCTGTAGTGACAATGACATCTATTAAGTGTGGCACAGAGTGGCTTTGGTGTCAAAAAGACATTGCTACAAATCTCAGTTTTCATAGCAGGAACTCCTTTCAGTTGTCTGTTGGGAATTGTTATTATCCACATATCTCCCTTTTAGCAGGAGAGGAAAGCCAGTTATGCTGTTTTTGAAGTCTACTTAAAATCTAGCCTGGGACTAAAAAAAAGAAAGCTAGAGATCCTCTCTGGCAGTCAGAGGCCCTGGATTGAAAAAGTAGAGAATAAGAATGGATTTTTTGTTAAAAGTGACCACAGCAAAAGCAAGAAGGTGAGGACCAAACGAGAGAGCTTGTAAGAGATACTCTTTGACACCGATTATCCAATCATTGATAACACTGAGTCTTTGTAGGTCTCCAACAAACTTCCAGTCCTCTAGTGCTATCAGTAAGAATCTCCACTTAATAATTTAAGAACTCCACTTACACTAGCCTTTCTATTTGCACATCTTTCTTGATGCTTCTTCTCTACCACCCTCAAACCCCAAGCACTAAGATTTTCTCAATCTTCCTTCTAAATATCCATTGCATGCATTTGACTTCTATTCCTCCCTGATCTCCATGACCATTTCCCACTGTCTAAAACTTTTTAGCCAGTGCTGTTAATTGAGGGCCTTGAGCAATTTCTATAATATATTCCTGAGTAGTGCTATGTGATCTCAACTTTGTCTACCTTTCCAGCTAAATCTGTATTAATCTCCTTTCTACCATATTGCACAGAAGCCATGTGGGACTTGCAACTTCTGTTTGTTGTTCACAAAAGCCATGTTCATTCCAAGGCAGGAATATGCTCCCTCACGTCTTTCATCTGCTGTATTCCTACTCACTCTTCTTTTCTAACTGAAAGGTCACTCACTTATAAAGGCCTTTCCTGACTTTGTAGATTTGTGTTATTCTCTTTGCTATATGCTTTCACAACACCCTGTATTTTTTGAAATATTAACATTTTAAATATCAACTTAAAAATCACAATCACTTAATGTGTTTGTTTTCTGCAAACCTGGTACCATTCTGTTTCTGTTTACCTTGTATTGCCATTGGGTACCATTCTGTTTACCTTGTATTGCCAGGACTAGGCAGAATGCATACACGTAGTAAAGCCTAAATAAAGACTTGTTGCTTAACTAAGTGGATGATAATACCAATAATTCATTTGGGAATTAGGCATAAACACCAATTTACTGTTTATAGTATTATATCATTGAAGACATCGATTTGGATATTATAAATAATGTAAATCCTTATACGTAGAATTAGGGGCATCATTTATTTTTAAAATCACTTAGTCCACATCAAATTATTGTATACCTCTGTAAGTCCCAGGAACCACTGTTATGCCAGTAATTGTTTTGAAGTGGTTGGTCTTCAACCTATAATTGTACTACATGTTTTACTGTATTATTTATCATGTAGCTTTGGTTTAAAAATGATAATTTTTAGATCACAGAAAAGTATACTAGACTGTTATTCAAAAGTATTAATTTTCTCCCCATCTACCTCCATGGCACTAGTATACTTCCCTGTCTGTTGCCTTTGGGTTTGGATGTCACTTGCTTTGGCCAGAGGGATGTCAGCAGATGTACCATGCAATACAAACAAAAACTCACCATGTGCTTGTGCAATGGACTTGAATAACTGTTTTTCTGACATTCTCTGTAAAGAACTCTCAACCTGAAACCTGCTGCCCCCTTAAAACAGATCCCCCAAATGAATACATAAAGATTGGCTCTCAGATTGCAGAGCCAGCCCAGCTGACCTACGGACCCAATACAGAAATGTTTGCTTTTTGTTGAATGCCATTATTATCTGATTGTTTGTTATGCACTAAAAGTTGAGTTATACACAAAGTTTCCATGTAAATTTATAGGTGAGATGTTATAAGACAGGTGGTCAGTTGCTGCCTGAGGACACCACATAAGTAAAACCTCCTTAATTATATGAATGCAATATAAATATGTAAAGATTATTAAGGCTATGATGTAGAGTTGTTAAATAGAGCAGTACAAAATAACTGATTGAAACATCATAGGAGTAAATAAAGAAGACAGTCAAGACAGTTATACAGCTTTCATCCCCTAGGTCCTCCCACTCCAGGTTACCTCCCTCTAATCATAGAAACTGGCTCAGTCTGTGTCTTACATGAGTCTCTCTGTACTTTCAAGTCACTTGAAATGATCAGAGAACCAGTGAATTCTTAACTAACAGAAGCTAACTAGATTTGTCCCCAAATTGTAATACTAAAACATGCAGAGATTTTTGTGAAGGCTGTAACTAATCATTAAAACATAGAAGTGCAATCTTCTTTTCACCATCATAAAGCATCAAAAGGCATTTTTAACATGATGCTATAATTCATAATCAGCAAAAATTTTCCAGTACATTGGAAGCTGAAGTATGCTTTCAAAAAATGAAATTGGTACTCTACTTCCATTAATGAGTGCTTTGAAGTATGTATGGTGATAGCTTTCCTCATTTTCAATAATTCTTCTTGTTCATTACAGCATTTAAAGGGGTAGAGGGTGGGGAGTGAAAATACCACTTTGCAGGCGCAAAAATTTTAACTAGCAGCAGATGGTGAGACTGTAAAGAAACTGCTCCTCACATGAAGCTTATGGAAATTGGTTTCTTTCTGTTATAGTCACACATCATTTAGTTCTAGAATCAGGGGTCAGGGCAATACTTGCCATATGCTAACCCCAGTTTATCTACCTCTTGCTGGTATAGATGCTACATTTCAAGTAATTTGATTTGAGCCAAAGAATGCTGTAATTTTTATAATAACAAGCCACAGCCTTTGCTGACATTTTGCCACTGCCCAATAATGAATTCTCTGGAGAGCTGGAAGCTGTTGTTTAAAATTTGAAATAAAGTTTAATCTTACTTAAGTTCTTTGGAACAACAGCAACAAAAAACCCAACATTAATAATTTTCTACAGGCAACCTAGTCTTTTTGTCTGAGAACAAAGGAAAACTGGTATGTGTGTGCTTGTGTGTGTGTGTGTGTGTGCATGTGTGTGCCTGTGTATGTGCATCTGTTTATGTGTGGATGGGAGAATGCCTTGGTGGAAAGAGTAGGCTGGAGATTTACAGTCCCTCTCTGGTAATTTTTTAAAAATGTGTCCACAATTTCTTGGATATACTTTCCTTCCAAAGTCAGAGACAAATTCCTTGTCTGCTGAATGTGGAGTGGACTTTTTGACTTGTTACTAACAGTAGAAATGTGGTAGAAATGACGCTGTGTTACTTCCAAGACTAGGTCATAAAAAGGACAGCTCCTTTATCTGGCTCTCTCTTTGATCATTTGTTCTGGGAAAAGACAGCTGCCATGTTGTGAGGTAACTCAAGTAGGCCTATGGGGAGATCTGTGTGAGGAGGAAATGTGACCTCCTGCCAACAGCAAGCACCAATTTGTCAGCATGCGGGCATACCACATTGGGAGAAGTTTCTTCAGTCCCAGTCAATGCTTCAGTTGACTGCAGCTCTTTTGAGTATATGAGTGCACCTCATGAGTTAGGCTGAGCTGGAATTACCCAGATAAGCCAGTCTTGAATTTGTACTCACATCCATTGTGTGAGTTTGTAACAGTTTTTAAAATTATTTTAAGCTACTAAGTTTTGGGGTAATGGTTACTCTGCTATAAATGACTAATTAAACGCACAAGCTTATTAAAAGTATCATCTTATTCTATCATCATAGCAATAAGATGAGTACTAGTATAATCATTTTCACATATGAGAGAAACTAAAACTTAGTTGAAGTAATTAAATTAATGTATTTGCTCATGGGATCAGTATATGAGTAAGGATTAAATTCAGCTGCAAGCAACAGGAAATGTAACATTAAAATGATAAGAGAAATACATATTCCCATCCATAATATTATATGTTAGAAAATTAAGAGCTGGTGATTTTGCTCATGGAATGTACCCTGGTTCCTAGCTGCTTCTAACTCTTTAGATTATGGTTGCTAGCATGCGGCTTTATATTCATGTTCACATGATATTTGCCACATTACCAGCTGTTGCAACCTTATTTTGGGTAGGAAGAAGGAAAGAGGGAAAACTCAACAGTCTTTGAATAGCTTAACCTTTTTGTTTCAGGACAAAAAACCTGCTTCATGACACTCCTGCACCATAATGGCCATGCATATGTTGAATTACCCTCTCTTAGCTACAAAGGAGGCTGAGCTCATTGGCCCTTGGAAAGAAAAGTCAGGTTTCTGTTGGAAAGTAAGAAATGAATAATGGATAATTCTAGGTGACCAGTTGTAACTGCTGTGGTCTAAATTTTTGGTTATTCTGTATATTCAGATAAATCTTTATCTCATTTTTTATTTTTGCAGACACACTTATCGCAAAGGAAACAACCTCCAAGCCTCATCTAGACACTAACTTTAGCTCAAAGTCTAAGAACTCTGGATGGTATACAGATCACTTCATCATTCCCAAACCTCAGAGCAAAAACAAAAAAAAATATATGCCATACAAGACTACTATTTCATAGTTAAAAAATAAATGGATCTTTATACTTATTAGCATCTAGGAAATCAGTTAAATTCTCCACACTTTAACAACTCACATTTTCCTTGCAGTTAACATGAACAAGTCATTCAAGAGAGGTAAAATTATTCTAGCTCCAATATTCAAATTATACTTTGATAGAAATCGAATTGGTTGGTTCAAATTCTTACAATTTCTAAAAACTTTTGTATCTCTCCAGTTGTTAAAAAAAAGCAAGTAATTGTAACCCAAAAATTAAATAGCCCACTCTTCATGTGAGTAATAAATTCAGAGTTCTTTAAAATGCATACTGTATTATTCAGTAACAATTATGTATAATCACTGTAAAAATTTATCTAACTTGTACAACATTTATTATAGTTTAGTTAAATTTAAATGATTAATTAAATACTCTAAATCTGTATACTTTTTTCTAATAGAGAGAGCTAATGTGTTCAGGTCAATTGCAAGTAGGTTTTTCATGAAAATAGCCTATTATGAGCCTAACATTGTAAAAAATACCTTTCTAAAAGCCATTTGGACATTGAATTCAATGTTGTCAAGTAAGTACATAATTTAAGTTCTTCCTCAAATTATATTAAATGCAAAAAGGGGACTTAAAAGTGAGTAAGTCCATACTAGATCTGAGAAAATGTGAGTGAAATTTTATAAAACAAACCAGAAGCTTTATAAAATTTCTTATAGATATATCATGTATGTTACAATAGGTAATAAAAAAGAAAGCTTGAAAAAATATGTAAGTTGTCAAAATAAAAAGATCCACAGAAATATTAAAATTTCAAATGAATAACATTGTTCAAAACATAGTTGACTCAATGATAACAAAAAAAGAGAAATGAAAATTTAGGCGATACAGTATTTAATTCAAAAACACATTGTGAACACAGAGTGGAAGAAATAAATATTTTAAAATGATTAATACTGGGGGTAAAAACCCCCGTATTTAAAATTTTTTAAAAGCCAACTGAGGGCCAAGTAAATAAGCTATTGAAAAGTCTCATCATTTCATATATTCTTGCTAAATTTCTGACAATAAAAGATTATAAGAATTTCAGGGAGAAAATAATGAAGTTGTATTCGAGCAAAATAAAAAGGAATTAAAGAAAGAGGAAGGTATGGGATCCACTCAACAATTCAATGAGCACAGATGTTCGGTAAAATGAGATCTTAGGATGAAGAGTTATACATCATGCTTAAAAAGCAATCAGTTAAAATAAGAAGTCTGTAGTTGCACGAAGACTATTTTCAAGAAGGTGCTTTCTATTTGTGAACTTGGGATTTCTAATGACAAGAAAGCACAGTGCAAATATGAGACACATTAAAGTGTTTTATTAGTTTGTAAAATTGTTAGAAAGTTAGAAAAAAAGAGTGAAGTTGAGTTTTACATTAGAAAAGCTCTCCTCTGAGTTGCCTGAACCTAGAAATCAAGCCTTAGGCTGCCAATCTAGACAGACTTCTTGATTTTGCAATAAATAACATTCACACTATCATGCCATTGGCATAATTACAAGTATAGGTCATTAAGTTTTTCATTTTGGGATATATCTATAGAGTATGGTTTAGGAGATCTAATTGTGGTGACAAAATAAGACTCATATTGTTATCAAAACATAATTTTAAAGGTAGAATTAATTGATGGGGGACAGAAGGTGTGAGAGGCCGGAGAGAAGTATTGTTAGGGTAATCAATTGCCTGATCTTTCACAATGGCAATGTGAAATATGCTAGTATCTATTTTCTAGAAGAAATAAAGAATTGGCCGGGCACGGTGGCTCATGCCTGTAATCCCAGCACTTTGGGAGGGCGAGGCGGGCGGATCACAAGGTCAAGAGATGGAGACCATCCTGGCCAACACGGTGAAACCCCGTCTCTACTAAAAATGCAAGAAAAAATAGCTGGGCGTGATTGCACGCGCCTGTGGTCCCGGCTCCTCGGGAGGCTGAGGCAGAAGAATCGCTTGAACCCAGGAGGTAGAGGTTGCAATGAGCCGAGATTGCGCCATTGTACTCCAGCCTGGTGACAGAGCAAGACTCTGTTTAAAAAAAAAAAAAAAAGAAATGAAGAATCAAGCATTAATTTAATCTTAAGCTAAAGAAGAATTACTGTTTAAGCCTTAAAGGTCCCACAAAAATTGCAAAGTGGCTTATCTTTCTGACTTACCTCATTACTGGAGCTCAAAACAATGACTTTCTTCTATTTCTCTTGCACTCCAAGCCCTTTTCTGCCTCTGGTCCTTTCCATTTGTTGTTTCTTTGCTAGAAAATTTTTTCCGAAATTTTTTGGTATGGCTGTCTTCTTATACTTGTGCACATTCAACTCAGTTGTCATTTTCCAACATTCCAAAGAAGGTCTCAATTTGCCCCTTGGTCACTTCATACCACTGCATTATTTTGCTTTATAGTTTTCTTAATATTTAAGAAAATAGGTCACCATCTAATATTATGATATTTTTTGTTCAATATTTCTTCTCTCTTGCTTGAATATAAGCTCCGAGAGAATGCATTTAAAAAAAAAAATCCCCATTGGGAATAGGGGTCGGGGGCAGGAAAAAAAAAGAGAAAAAAAGATTCCCCATTGGGTTGATCAGTGATAATTTGTTGAAGTAATCAATTTAAATGATAAAATTAATGATAGCAATAGTAATGAGCAATTACAGCAATCATGTTATGGACTATATTATGACCCTCCAATTTTATATGTTTAAATCCTAACCCACAATACCTCAGGATATGATTGTATTTGGAGATAGGTTTTACAAAGGTGAAAACCTTAAAATGAGGTGATTAGGGTGGGCCCTAATCCTATTACGACTTGTATTTTATAAGAAGAGAAGGTTGGGATACAGACTTACACAGGGAAAAGACTGTGAAGACAGAGGAAAAAGGTCATGGACCAGCCCAGGAGAGAGGTCTCAGAAGAAATCAACATTGATCTTGGACTTCTAATCTCAAAAACATGAGAAGACTAATTTCTGTTTAAGTCACTCACTTTGTAGTAGGCTATCCTATCAAACTAACGCAAGAACTATCACAACTCAGGAGAAGAATAGACTGTGGATATGCTGAGTACTTAAATGAGCTAATACATGATTTTTCATAAAAGGGAAAAAAACTAGGTCCTGAGTAAACCATACAAAAAAAAAAAAAGGAAAAATAAATGTATAAACATATAATGTAGAAAATTAATGAACACAAGAAATATTAAAATAGATTAAAGTGATTGCTTCTTAAAAGGACTAGTAATTGACAACAGATGAGAAGCATTTAAAAAAATTACAATCTGTATTATATAATTTTTCATTCTTGGATTACTTTCATAAAGAAAAGTAGATGTAATTTTTTAGTTTTAAACTATGGAAAAGTATAAGTGACTTGTGGCATCTGTATCAAGTTTTTTTCCTAATACATGTTTATTTCAGAGGCATTCTGTTTTACAGAGTATAAAAAAGAAAATAAAGTGGTTGTGAGAGCTAATTTATCCTTTAGTTTTTGAAAATGAAGAAAACATTGGTGAAAATACTAGACAGAAAAGTCTGCAGTAAGAGACAGACTTCAAAGGAGTTGTCTCTGGAAAAACAGACTGGGAATAAGATATAATGTAGGGGATGTTTATAAATCCTAACCACGGTCATGAGAACAGATGGAGTAACAGGTGGTAAAATAACAGATGAAATACAGAATGTTGATGGTGAAGAGGAGAAGAAAATGACCAGATTCAATTTTCTGGAAGGGCTTCAATTTAATACATTTGAGAAGGTTGATGGTATTTGAAATAGCTGAGAAACAATTCTTTTGTACCCATGTCCTAGCCATTGCCATCAGCTGTGTAGAGAATTCCACTTTTAAAATTATTAGAAAATACATAATGTAAAATTGATTCATGGCAGCCAGTTAGCCCTTATTTTGAAATTAAAGAACATAATCAAGTATCAAAAGAAAACACAAATATCATTGCCGGACTAGGAGTCTGAAACAAACTATTTGCTGTTACCTTTCTGGGAAAAGGATAACTTGCACTATAGTTTTTTTTTTTTTTTTTTATGGGTCCTCCAATTTTTTTTTTTTTTTTTAAATAAAGATGGATTTCTTATATGAAGAAAAATATATTATAAAAATGTAAGCCAAATAATTTGATTACTCATTATAAGTGAAATGGAATTTGGAGATTATTTATGGGCAGATTAGAGCAATTATACATGGATAATAAGGACAACTAGATAATCTCAGATGTAGGACATTATTCAAAATGACTTTAGATTTTTAGTTTTATTTGGCAAGAAATCTTCTTTGTCCCTATAATTTTAAAAGTCACCATCAAATTGAAACTAACCCAATAATCCTATAGATGGTATTTTTTTAAATAAACATAGAAATTAACCCTTCTGGTCTTAAAGCTTGAAAATTACATTTGTTTTATCTAAATTCCCTCCTTTGGAAATGACCTTCAGGCTTCTCAAAATAATATATCAAAGAATTGAATCTCACCATCTCCAGACAATGATATACCCCTCATTCATCATGAGTCCTTCCTTGCCCCTCTCTAGCTCCTGTTTTCTCACACATTACTGAATTTCTTTCCTGCTACATAAAACTTGAATTTTAGTCAGTTAAGGAAATTAATTTGAGTGATCTCCCATCTCCTCTGCTGCAGCACCCAAGTAAAGCCTTCTCCCTAGGCAATACTTGTTGTCTCAGTCATTGGCTTTCTGTATGGAGAGCAGCAGGACCTAGACTGAACCCCCAGTGTTTTGGTAACAAAATGATTGGCAGTTATCGAGTTTTCATCATGTATATTTATTGTCTTCCATTACAGACAAATGTATCATAAGATATTTCACCCTTGTTCACTTTATTTTTTGTATGTCTCTGGCTTTGACTTTCCACAATATTCTTGAAATATTCTTAACAGATGAACAAGGACTTTCTCATAATTACACCTTCACTTTATTAGAGTTGTCAGCATCTCTGAACTCCAGATTTCTTTATCTAACTATCTGTTGGTTCCTTCTATTTGGGTGTTTCATAGATACCTCAAAATTAAACTTCAGAAGCTGGAGCTCACTGCCTTCTAGTTTTTGTTCCAACCAGTTGCTCAAACCAGAAATTCAGGTAATATCATTGACTCTCCCAACCTGTTTTCTAACCTCATCTACTGATCACCAGTTAAGAATTATGTTACTGCCTATCTATTTTTTCTAATCTGTCAGTTTCTCTCTGTCCACAAGTCTTTATTCTAATTAAATCCAATATCATCTTTTGTCTGAATTACAGCAATGCCCTTCTGACTAATCTTATTGTCTACAATCTTTTGCAACTCCATTGCCTTCTTCACATTGCAGACAAGACCACCTTTTTCAAAATTAAGTCATATAAATATATGTGTACTCATTATATGGATATGTCTGTATACTTATATATGTATACTTGCATGCATGTGTGTATATAATTCCACATTTTAAAGCCCATTGGTTTGTTTCAGAATAAGTTTCCGAATACTTAATCTGGCTTAAGAATAACCTATGTTGTTTCTGCAATCTTTACGTCATGTTTCTGTTTATTTATCCAGCCCTATCTTATATTGTATCATCTCCAGATTTTATAATTATCTGTATTGAACCACATTCAGTTCCAGAATAATTAAGACATTCTTTTTTTATTCCTTTAGGGTTTTATTTCCCAAAACATACTTTTCCTTCTATTTGCGACTCCTTTGTTTTTCTTCCTTAAACCATGCTCTCCTGCTTTTTCACTCCTGCTTCTGGATAATCCCGTGGATGGAAAGGGTGAATAACTGGATCTGTGGCCTTTCCTCTCATCTCCTGAACACCTAAGGTTTGCCCATGGGTAGTTACTCTAGTATAATTCACTCCAAGAATTGCTAAGAATTTACTTTATTGGATCAAGATAAGTTAGAATTCAGCTAGGGACAATAGGACTGGCCGAAGCAGTTGCTTTTTGAATAATATGTGCTGATGAGATACAGCCATCCTAGAGTATGGAGGCAAGTCACATACCCCTGAGTAATTGCCTAAAGAACTAGACGTAAAAGGTAGAGTGAGCTCAGAGCTGGGGCTTTTCCAAGCTGAGGTTCTGCATACACATAACTTGTCTCTAATGACAATGTTTATCTTGGCTGTGGAATAACATAGACACTGTGCCTGGGAGTCGTAAGAACTCTATAATGCTACCATTATGCATGCTCAGTTGTTTCTTTTCTCCATCCTTCCTTAAAGCTCAGTAAACCTGATCTTACTAGAAGCCTGTTGTGTCTCATGAATTAGACTGCCAACCAAAACCGAAGACCACTGCTGCTGGTAAGCAGACGGTGCTGTATTTCCACTCATTCTTTACCCTTTACTAATAGTTTACTTCATCTGAGAAGTATTCCCTGATTGATCAGCTAAGTTAAAGATAAAACTTTAATGTATTCATAAAGCCTATACACCTCTCCTCTCAACATTTATTAAACTATAGTCTAATCATTTCTTATATTTATTCCTTACTACATTAAATGGACACACTATCTTATTCATAGGTATATTTCCAATGTATGATACAATGCTTGGCACTTAGGTGCATCATTATATTTACTGAATAAACAAATGGCTAAAGAACATAAATCTCATTGTGCCATGGAGAATAGAGAAATGGTTAACAAGATTTACATAACTGAAGATAAATTTTCTATTTATTGCCCCATTGTATCAGTTTATTCATGCTATGTAAAAAACTCCAAAACTCAGTGGATGAAAACTACAATAATTATTTATTATTGCACATGTGTCTGTAGGTTGACTTGCGTGTGACTAATCAATGCATGGTTAGGACATCCTACTTTGGTCTGTAGTGACTGGGTGGCTCTTCTCACTTCATGTCTGTGGGTCAGCAGAAAAGCTCTTCTCCACGTGTTTCTTATGATCCTTGGACCAACAGGGTACCCAGGCCATGCTTTGTATATGGCAATGGCAGAGGTGAAAAGAGTGAGTGAAGTCTTGTTGGATCTTTTGTCCACAGGCTTGGCACTGGCACTATGTTACTTCTACCTTAATATAGTTGACCAAAGCAAGCAATGTAGCCACATCCAAAGCTAAAGACAAGGAAGATATATTACCCCTACACAGAAGCCACGGCGAATAGTAAAGCAGCAATGTGATCAACCACACCCACTAACATAACATCCAGTAATTTTACAATACTAGATTACTTTTACATAAAATTGTTTTTATGATTCTGTATCACACAAATTATTTGCAGGAAAATGCCTGCAAATATTTCATCACTTTAAATATTTCATCACTTTAAACTAGATTTATTTCAATCAAAATGAATGTACTGACAGGCTCCAAACAACAGCCAAATGTGCAGCTGTTCTCATTTCACCCTGCATCTTCCTTCTTTTCTGCCCATCTGTGTGCAACAGGCTTTAGCTCATGACCATGGGGCTCCAGCCAGCTCAAGATCTGCCCAACCTGCGGTCTTCTGGCTTGCTTAACCAGCTGCATTATTATGAAGGCAATTCCTCGGAATAAATCCACGGGCAAAAACCATATCTCCTACTGGTTCTGCTTCTCTAGTTGAACCTTAGCTGGTGTACTCCCTCTGAATGCTCTTCGTTTAGTCATTCTCCAAGTCCTGTTCATTATTTTTTCTAAGTAGTACCTTCATATTACTGAAGAAGACACACTACCTGAGGATCCAATTTTAATTTCTCACTTCTTGCAGTGATATGAGAGTAATTTATTTCTGTCCTTTCCCATTGCCATTAACCAAAACCAGAATGTCATCAGCTCTTTATTGAACGACAAGAAGAGCCTGGTAACCTGTACTCAGCAAGCCATTCCTATCCAACCTACTTTCTTCCTTGAATATAGGAAAGTTTCGTAAATACAAATTTGAACATGTTAGCCTCACTTGCTCTTCCTGTGTTTTCCCAATGGGTAAAGTCCCTCATCCTTAATATCCCCTAAAACTTCTGCACTAGCTGGCTTTCCCCCCATGCCTCCATTGTCCTTTCATATCACCCTCTACCTTTTCATCGAGTGGCCTGAAATGCTCTTCCAACATTCTCCACAGGGTGGGCAGAAATTACCTCAAAGATGTCCATCTGCTACTCTCTGGAACATCTGAGTATGTCATGTCATACAGTAAGGTGGAAATAAGGTTGTTGATGAATTTAAGGTTGCTAATCAGTTGACCTTCAGAAGAGGTGATTATACTGGACCACCTGGGTGGTCTCAATGTTGTTACAAGGGTTTTTGTTAGTGGAAGAAGGAGGTAGGAGAGTCAAGGTCAGAGTTTGAGAGAGATTTGAAGACATTACACTGCTGCCTTTCGGGATGGAGAAAGGGGCCACAGTCTTAGAAATAAGAAAAGCCTCTAAGCACTGGAAAAGGCAAAGAAATGCATTCTTTCATTGAGTCTTCAAAAGGAAAATACTCTGATTAACATCTTGATTTTTGCCCAGTGAGACCCATTTTGGACTTCTGACTTCCAAAATTTTAGTATAATAAATGGTATATTTTAAGCCACCACATTTATAGTAGTTATTACAATAGCAAAAGGAAATTATTGTATGGAATTCTTCCATGCATTTTCAATTTAAAATTTCAAAACCGATAGAAGAGATTATCTATTTTCATGTTTAAATAAAAATAATTACCATCTATTATACTTTGATTTTCACTAAAGAAAGCACTTTTAAGTTTTAACTTTTTTATTTTTAAATAACCAAATTTATAGAAAACTTACAAGAATAATACAAATAATTATCACATGCAATATATACGGATTCACCCATTTTTAACATTTTATCATATTAGTTTATTAATCTCTATATATGCACAAAAATGCATGCAGTTATTATTGAAAAATAATTTAACATAAAAACAATTACACAGGGCACAATCTCAGAATAAAGCAAAATCCCTTATATTCAATAACTTCATAATATGGTCCTAACATTTTCCTTGTTTTATCATGGACCAGTAAAAACCTAATTATGGAAAAGCACTGGTTCACGGACAAGCATACTGAAAACACTATCTTAGTAAAGTCTTACTTATACATCCTTATGCTTCCTGTATTAGCCAGTTCTCACATTGTTATAAAGAACTATCCCGAGACTAGGTAATTTATAAAGAAAAGAAATTTACTTGGCTCACAATTTTGCAGGCTGTATAGGAAGCATAACCAGGGAAAGCGTCAGGAAACATACAATTATGGCAGAAGGCAAAGGGGAAGCAGGCTCCTTCAACATTGAAGATTAAAATTAGACATGAGATTTGGGCAGGAATACAAATCCAAACCATATCATTTACTCTTAAATGACTCATTTTCAAGAAAACTTTATGTTCCTTTATATTCCTATGCTAGAGGTCATTTTTCAATTTTGAGTTTCTCTTGAAATCTGAACGTCTTGATGTCAACGATAACACATTGGCATGCTCTCTATCACTTTTAGTTCCTTGAGGGCAGGAGCCATATTTTTGTCTACTATATCATCTTCCAAGGACAGAAACTGGCACAGAGCACGTACTCTTCAAAAATGTTTTCATTATTTTAAATAATTGACAAGAGAGCAGAAAAAGTAGAGAATGTGGAGGTGATTAAAAAATAAATGTTCTTAGAATACTAAAACTGTATTTCATATTGCTTTGGATTTATACTATTAGCTTGAATTTGCTCCCCAAAAACGTGTCAAAAGAAAATGCTCCCCTTTATTTTAAGCCTAGCAACATGTAAGCCTTAGAATTATAAAAAGGAAATTTGGAGCTGATAACCTTCAACTCAAAATAAAAAGGTAAACTATGATTTATTCAAAAGGCACCATTTTTTGGTCCTTTATTTGTGATCTAGGTTTAACTAGTTAAGCCTCCCACCCAATGGGTAGAGAGGATACAATTTGTCTCTCTCTTTAATCATTATCAGATAGCTATTTTATTTCATTTAAAAATTAATCTATTGTATCTGAACATGCCTGTGGATTATGCTTTACTTAAAAATCTGTGATTATTCTCACATTTTTTTCTCCCAAGCCCAGTCAAAAGCTTCACCTCCTTACCTGGGCATTCTGATTCATATAAAATGTTTCTAGAGCTCGCCTTGGTACATAATTTTTTCCTTGCTGATTATATTACGTTGGTGCAAAATAAAAAACAAAAACAAAACCCCCGAATAAACAGCAATTACTTTTGCACCAACCTAATAAAAGAACATTATATATATATTCTTATGACCAAGTTGGTGTTTCCTGAAATGAAAAGTGGTTCATTAAAATGTAGAATCTTAAATGCATAGTTCTTTAGGTCAATGTATTGTCTTTGTTGGTTTCACTTGAATTATACAGTTAAGTTTCTTCATCATTAAGTAGTCTTGTCCTGAAAATACCTGACTAAAGTTGTATTGCTTTCTTCTAAACAGCTGAGACACTCATTAGCATTACTGAACATGTTTTCACTTTTTTGTAATTTATTTTGGTCAAAGGGAAGATCAATTACATTTTGAAAATACTATTCACGTTGTTACAAACCTTCCAATCAATTCAAGCAGGGAAGATGTAGATTCATTATTTTATAATCTAGGTAGCATCTAAGGTAGTGACAAATGCCTTGCTCAGAATAAAAACACACATTTATTTTTTATTTCTTTTCGAGCCTACAAATTACTCATATAACTCAATATTTTATCTTGCTTCCAATATTTAAAAAGTAGATGATTTAAGATGAATCAGTGAATTCATTCCTCTTGACTGTAAATGTGTCTTCATCATATGCATTCCAAAGAAAAATTATCTAATCTATGAAGATGTATTGTAATCACCAAATAATCTGCTGAAAACATTTATAATCGCAATGTTACACATTGTGAAACACTCTAATTGCTCATATTGCTAAGTCTAATGCCTTGCAAAAAGAAGGTGCAAAACTATTCAGAGTATTGACTGACTGCAGAGAAGAAAATATATTGGGGGGACCAAAAGAATGAGACAGCATTTTGAATGCAACAACTAGAAAATGCCACGTTTCTAGTTCTTAAATCCTTTATATTGGTTACAGAGTTTGTTGAGGTAGAAATGGGGAGTGAAGATGTTTCTGTGGAAGGGTTATAAAACACTGTTGACTTTTCTTTTTTTTTCTATTTTAAAATTTCTTTCTTGGCAGTTGTTGTACTGAGATGGAAACAGCTGAGGTCTCAGCCACTTGGGAGAATGACATGCAGAAAGCTGAGTGCAATAGGTGCCCAAAAATATGCAAAATGACTGGCTTCTGTAAATCATTGCTTTATTTTATTGACTATCTGGTTAGGCAAATGAAAGGTATTTCCTGTTCTCTACACTAGCTACTTTATAAGGTTGGTCTGTAATTTTGAGTTATGAATGCATGTGCTTGCTAGATAACTATCACCAAATTTAGGGGGACAAAATAAGAGAAGTTCACAAAATTGATGTTTGAACCTGGTGATGTTTGAATCTTAAATGTGTGCATTCTTAACTATCTTTGCTAAATGACCTCATCTAAGTATATGTGATTTCTTATGATATATGACATATGAGATTTCTTTCTTTTCTTTTTTTCTTTTTTTGAGACTGAGTTTCGCTCTATAACCCAGGCTGGAGCACAGTGGCGCAATCTTGGCTCCCTGTAAGCTTCACCTCCTGGTTCAAGCAGTTCTCCTGCTTCAGCCTCCCGAGTAGCTAGGGTTACAGGCGCCTGCCACAATACCCAGCTAATTTTTATATTTTCAGTAGAGATGGGTTTCACCATGTTGGCCAGGCTGGTCTCAAACTTCTGACCTCAGGCAATCTGCTCGCCTCGGCCTCCCAAGTGCCAGGATTACAGGCATGAGCTACAATGCCTGGCCAATACATGATAAGTCAAAGACAAAGTCCATTGATTCACTATACGCTGTAAAATTTGACGATACAGATAATTAGAACTTGAGGAACTAAAGACAACATATCAATCGGGGTGTTTTCATCTTATTTTTCCTGCTATTCTCCCAGTCAGCATGTGGTAAACACTTGATGACATCATTGAAAGAATGAATAAACAAATGATGCAGGAATTGTGAATTAAGAGTATTGCACATACATGGGAGAAAAAGAGTGATATTGTAAGACACATACATGGGAGAGAAGATCAAACATAAAAGCTGAGTTAAAAAGTCAAGGAGATAGACTGGGAAAAATCTTAACTCTAAGACAGTGAGAAGAAAGTTATTTTACGGGACCTGTTTTGAATTGAACTGAGCAGCTAAACATAGGCAGAAATCGAGATTGTGTATTGGAGCCACAAAGGAAAACACCTGGGTTAGTTGTGCATACATTAATGTGTGATCTTGAAATAAAGGTCCTGGATCCAAGCCACAGATGATCCTGAAATTTATAGATTTTTGCTATTTTCCACAAAATGTGTTTAGCAAGTTAACATGTATCTCACTCATTCTTTATAACCCTGAGATAGGCATTATGCTGTGGCCAATGTTTTGCAAAGGCACAGTTGAGATAGGGAAAGGTTAAATAATATACCCAAGGCTCCCACAGCTGAGAGTGGGGAAAAGTAGGATGGGAACCCAGGCCGTGCTCTTTGAGTTGTTGCTCTTAACCTTTAGAAAGATCTCTGGAATAAAAAGGAGTTAAGGGTCATGGCTTCTCACTACTTGAGCTGAATTTTTGAGAACATTGTGGGAGGAGAGAGATGAGTAGAAATACCTCAAAAAGGTGTGTGGTCCTGCAGGAAAATTAGTGCTTCCATCAGTGAGTCTCAGCAGGTAGGAAAGAAGCCGCACCATCTGAGTGGGTACATATTCTCCAGGTGTCAGGAGAGATGGCCTTGAACTTTCTTCATTATGAAGCTGGATAAGTACAACCCGGACTGTGGTCAGGAGGCAGGCTGCCACTTCATGTCAGGGCATGATGGCGTCAAGACTAGACTGACATTCAGTGGTTGGAGCTCTGTGGGAAAAAAAGAAAAAAATCCAGTAACCCCTTTAAAATATAGCCAAAAGTCAGTTATACCGTTAAATGTTCCAGAGAGTATCAGTACCTAGATTAAACTGCTGAATTCAATCATTTCTGCATCACCTGGCTTTATAACCAAAGCTTATAGGTTTTACATACTTCAGAGGACATTCCGGTAGCCACAGAAAGAAAAATTCTTTCCCACATGTTATTTGCTTGAAAGGGCCTTATCCCCCAAGGGTTTATGCTAGGTACGCATAGACAATACAACAAATAGAAATGGAGACACTGGACACTAAGTTGTACTCAGTTACTAATACACAGCTTTGCAGTAAGGTACTCAATTGCATTTTTTATATTATTTAAATTTGGGCTCATTGTTTTTAATTTAAAGGTGCTTCTCCTGGAATAGATACCTGAAAAAAAATTGAAAATGTAAGTAAGACATCTTTAAAAATAAGCTTATATTTTTGGGTTTTTTATATACCTTGACATGTATATAGTAAGTGCTCAATAAATAGTAACTCTTATGCTTTCTACATCCAACTTTTAAAATATCAGTTTTTGGTTTATTTGCTCATATACTTTATGCTACTGTAGTGAAATACCTTTGCTCCCCAAGTCACTAGATGGAAGTGTATCATGCTGGGCACCAAGGAGTGAGGCTGGGTTTCTAAGGCTTTGTGTCAATGAACAGACTTGTCTCTAAGATAGAACTTCACTTTACGCCCCTAGGCAGTAGAATGAAGACAGAAGTAAAAGGGAAGAATTGTTGCTGATAATTTGGTCAGACCTTATGTTTTCTTGACTTTTAAAATAATCAGTAGTACAGTCTCTGAAATAAAATGGATGGTAGGTTTTGAAGTCAAAATAACATAAAAAGAGAAGGTTGTATGGATTTCCATGGCTATTTTGTGGAGACGTGCATGTGTTTGCTTGATTTATTTGGCATTTCAGCTTATCTGCCTTCTGCAGGGAGCATGGTCTTCTTGGGGAGTATCCTCCCTCATCTGTATGGTTCTGATGAAGCTGGAGGAACAATACCCTCTCATGGTAAAAAGTACATGGCTGTGGGCTGGATTCCTATACAGGTGTTAACAGTTACTGTGTGATTTTAAGCAACTTACTTAATCTTCTTGTGCATCAGGATCTTCATTTTAAAAATGAAGATAATACAGTACCTTCCTTATTGGGTCATTTGTTTCGTCTTGGTTTTCCTGAAAGAGCCTAAGATAAGGGATTGGGTGCAGATGGTTTGCACTGCAAAGAGATCTCAAGGAGTGGAAGCATAGAAAGAGTGAAACAGGGAGGAAGGAAAACCTAATCCAAGGTTTGTGTTCAAGCTGTTCATGGCTATGGACACTGGGGCTTGGCCCCGTTGCAGGTCCTTTGAGGGCTGTGCAGATTGCATTAGAGAATTGTCTCCAAGGGATCAAGGAAGGAAGGAGTATTTACATAAGACCTCCCATTCTTCGTTGGCCAAGGTTGGTCCATGAAAGTGTTACCTCTGTTGCACATGTAGGTTTGCAATGTGTGTCAGAATATTTCCATAAGAGACTCTCCCAGCTCTGATACAGAAGCCTAGGACAGAAGTTACTGGGAGAGACAAGATGTTGTCATATTATATCAGATAGCTGCCACCAACTGTCTGGAGTAAAAGAAAGAGGACTTGGAGATTTGACAGGAGATGTTGATAAAGAGTAAATGGAAAAAATATGTGTGCAAAACTTCTAGACCATTGTCTGGCTGAGAGTATGTACTCAATTCATGTTAACTAGCAAGCATATGTACTTTTCTGGGCAGATACATATGTACACATAAATAAACTTATATAATTATGTTTTTACATTTCCTTCTCCTCTTATGCATATATTTTGTCTTAGGATAAAATTGTCAAAGCTTCACTGGACCATGATGCAGGAACAATACTGAGAATTTATCACTCCTATGTCTTCATAGAAGAAGGAGAATTAATTGTAACTTGACTAATGTCTAGAGATTTGCTAGACTTGCAAGCAAGATTATCCAGAGAACAGAAGAGTTAACAAATTCCTAATGATCCAAAGTTACCAATCCGAACATGTGTTTGAACAGGATCTTTTTCTAATCTCAATACACACGTGACTCACAAACACAAATGAGTGCACACACACTGAGTTGAGCGAACAGCACGTTTCAGTGGGTATGAGTCATTTCTTAGAAAAGTCTTAAGATTGCTTCAACCCGCAAACAAAGCAAGCAATTTAGACTGACATTTAGACCTACTTATTTTCTTAATTCCCAATTGCCTCACTGGGAACACTGGACTTTTCCTAATCCTTGTGGATAATGAATTGGTAAGCTTAGTTTTAGGTCATTCAAGATTTCTTTCCTTAATCCATAATTGAAAAAATACTTCCTTTTTGTCTTTGTTTTTTCTTTGATGCTTCCTCATGATATTTAAATTTTTATTTCTTATGCTGATAAAATATGTAGAAGCATATAGGCAGAGTGTTCAGCAAGATATCTGTAAGTGAGGACCTTTTTAAAGTCTGCCTTTCTTACAGAAGACCAAGGAGTTGGATATATCATCTGAGGAAGTAAGTAAGCATAAGGAAAATACAATTTTTGGTAAAAGTAGAAATGTAAATGACCATATCTTTTTTTTGCCCCCCAAATTTTTAGGGTGGTCAGAAGGCCATTTTAAATTTATTTTTAATTTTCTAGGTTTTTTGCACATTTTCTAGACTGTCTGGTAAGTGTTAAACACACGCTTTACAATATTATCAGAAAAACTATTAATAAGCATTTTGAGAGATCCTTTTTGGTTTGTTAAATCTAACATTTTGATTCTTTTGTGTGTGACCTTGAAAATCAGAGCATTGGTTCAGTTTTTAAAAATCTCAAATGTAATGAAATTGGTCCCCAGAAGAAGCGGTGGGTAAGAAAAAATTAAGGTTGTCAAGTCATTTTACGAAAGACGCAATAAGGGAGAGCTGGGTAGGAGGACTATTCAGAGCTGATTAAAATCTGCTGCAGCATCTGATAAGGCAATTCTAATGAACCTGTTTGTGGTTTTATGCTAAATGCTAAAGAGATCAGGTGTGTACACCATAATGGATTTACCTTTGCTCCTCACAGCATTTTTAACTACAGCAGTGATAATGAATGGTCACAAATCTAAGCCTAAATTTAAGACTCTGGAAGTTTGGGTCTGGTGTTAAGCGTGACTTACTATAAATCAGGACTGACTGCCCTTGAACATTTTTAGAGCATGTGTGAATCTGGTGTTAAAGCTAGCAAAATTCATTGCCCGTTTTTCCTTTGCAAGTGGAAAAATTTACAGTATCTCTCTTGGGTCTCTTGAGCTATGTGGAGATGCACAAATCTCAGTTTTAGTGAGAGCCATACACTGACTTTATTAGTCTTATGGGAACCAGAATCAGCTTCATTGACTGGGAGACTTGCTCATTTTAGAAAAGTACATAGACTTTTGTATTTAGGATACCCTATATTATCTTAATTGTGATTCTTTTAACGTACTTATTACTTTATTTATGGGAGTTTCTTTGCAGTTTTTATCTTCTTACCACTATTGATTAAATTTGAAGATATAGCAATTAAGACAGGATGACTGACCTTCCCCAGGGTCAGTGAAAAAAAATAGTATCATCCAGTAAAATATTTGCATTCTATTAAGACAATGGTGATCTAGATGATTTAAAATAGTAACAATAATAACTAATATAGTATCTCACTTTAAATAAGGTGGTATTTTCTAATAGATTTTATACACTAACATATTTAACTTATAGTTATTTATATTTATTACATGAATATCATAGGCAAGATGCTGAGAAAAAAGGCAAGTAGAGGCATTGCCTTAAAGATACTTATAGTCTGGTATGGTCAATGAGACAGTTTAAAAATAGCTACATACTCAAAGGAAATGCATGTATATGTTCACCAAATGCCATGAATTAAAATATTCACAGCACTACTATTCAGGATAGTCACAAACTAGAATTACTCACACATCCATCAACATAGAATGAATTACCAAACTGTGGCATAGTTGCATGATAGGCTACATTATAGCCATAAGAATAAATAAATTGCAGCCATATCCAATAACATGGAGGAACCCCATATGTGTTGTGTTGAGTGGAAGAAGCCAGATACCAAACAGCATAAACTGTATGATTGTATTTATGCCAAGAAGAGAGTAAAACATATCTGTGCTGCTGGAAGTCAGTACAGAATTAGTGTTGGGAGGTGCAGTGATTGGGAGAGGAAAAGAAGGGGCTCTCTAGCATGCTGGCCATGTTCTCTTCCATTGAATGGTGTTCTCTGTGTTCAGTTTATGAAAATTTATTAAATTTGCATGTATAATTTGTGCATTACTCTGTATAATATACTTAATTGAATTTTTGAAATAAGCAGTATCATTAAGTAGAATAAGAAAAGACCTTTGTGGATAAAATCTCTTGTAAGAAACTGGGCTATGTCTACCATGTGCTACTACCTTAGTTTGCTTTTTGTAAAATTTTTTTTTTAATTAAAAAAAAATTTTCATTTGCCTTAGGTTTCTGAAAGAATTGGGAGGATTTGAAGATCTTGAGGTAGAGAGAATCCTAGAAGAAGAAAGCATACAAACCAAATTAAAGGGGTGGGAAAGTATTATTGGATGGCAGATTGGAATGGACTTTCAAGAACTTGAAGAGAAGTTGGAAAAGCACAAAGAGGACAGTACTGTGTTAGGCTCAAAGGAGAAAATAAAATGTTTTAAACTATCATGGATATGATTTCTGTTTTTTTTTCTTTACGTGATGTGACTCAATGAAAAATTTTGTGCTATGGAATGGCATCATTAAGATGAGATATTTGAATATCTGGCGAATTAGTGTTTGGGGATAGATTGAAAGGAAGAGAGACTGAAGGAAGAAATATTTGACCATCTATTTTTCTGCAGTATTATAGATGATTGTCACATGGGTTTGCAGTGGGCAGTAATCAGCAGTGGGACAGTGACTGGTGCCTAAAGTGTGCTCAAGAAATATTTACTAAATGAATAATAATGTGGAGCAATAAACAAAATAATGGGATTTTGCATTTGACTCTGTAAATTAGCATTCTTAAAGAATAAGTTTGCCTTTTTAAGTGGTTCATCATACTAAAGCAGAATCTTCATTTTTTTTTGCAAGGTAATGTCACTTAAAATTGGGACTGGGGTACTTGATAAAGTCTTTCATAATTTGTACGTGATATTCAGATCATTGAATCTTATCTATTTGGAATGCAGATGATATATAGGATTCAATAATGGGCCAGTTTTACTGTTTTTCTGCTAATTACTTCACCAGTCACTCTGAAGTAAAATATGAACTTTCCTCAGGTAGTATATTGTACCTTTTTCTTGATTATTATCCTTGATAGAAGATCAACAGTTATCATATACTTGTGAGTGTTTTGGTTAAAAATTATTGACATTATAATTCTTCAGTAGTTCTTATACTGAAAGTTGTTAATTCTAGCTTTTTAAGAAATAAGATCAATGGTAGTAAGTGCTATGTGTTTTATCTTTGAATTCTGGCTTACTTTTTAGGATTTGAGGTCAGTTTTTAAGAAACTCATATAGGTTTTTATTGAATTATATGGTTTCACCATTCTTGGTTTTGGTTACTGGGAAGAACTTTGGCAAACTTTGTGGTAATTGGCTATGGTCATTTGTCTGAGAAAGGAGAGAGAGATGATACAGCTACCAGATCCAAGTAAGGATATGAGGCAGGTGGAACACAGACAATTTATCAGCAAAGTGTGTGGGTATAAAGGATGTCTGGATAGTCCAATTCTTTTCAGCTAGTGTTTGCTGAACTGAATATACTAGATAATTATCTTCATCTTTGCTTTATACGCCTCAACACAGCTTACTTGGAAGAGAATGGAGAAGATAGAATGCCTACCTGATTCATTATATATTAGTGAACAACTCTAATTTTTGCGCCTATTTTAAACTCTTCCATCCTTCCCTTCTGCTATAGCTTGCCCATTTACAATCCCATTTCCACATCCTCACAAATATTCTCTTTTAAAAATTGTATTTTATTATGCCACTTCTCTGCTGAAAAATTTGATGGAACCGTTTGGGAGGCATTAACCACTTTAACTGGCGTTTAGTAAGTGTCAATGGTTTAGTAAGTTTGTTGAGTCAACACAGAAAAATCCATCACTAATGGCAAGCTCAGAAATAACATGACCCCAAAAAGATTTTAGCTTAGTTTTGTTTTGTTTTGCTGATTAATTTTAAACTATCTACTCTATGTCAAGGTCTTCAGTAGTTCTAACGAATTAGTTATCTGGGAAATACGTCTGGAGTTTATTGTAAATAAATACAGTTGCAATTTTAATATGGATTCAGGAATAAGTGATTGAGATTCCAAAATCTATTTTTTAAAATAATGCTGTTGTTTTTGTTTCTTTATGGTGAAAACAAAAGCTTTTGATTTTGAATTTACACATATTTGATTCTGGAATAAAAATTTTTATAATGCACCCCATCTCAAGAAAATGTACTCAGAATTTTAGAAGGGGACACAGAGATTAGAAGTAATACCAGGTTCAGTCTCGATTAATCACAATATGAATCAGATAACTTTTCTTTCGCAAATTAGGCTATTTATGATATCTAATTATTATCATGCCAATATCATGCCGTATTTTAATAGAAATTGTTTTAACATTTTAAAAAAACTTCCACCAGCTATACTTCATACAATAAACCCAAACATGTGGAAACATTTTAACATGCCATTATTTAGCATGTTTTAATAATAAAATCATCTGAAATAAAATTTGACTTATTCTTTACTGTAAGAGAGCGGACACATACATTTAAAAGATAATATTTGCCATATGGGAATTGGGGATGTTGAATCAAAGGATGTTCTTAGTTTGTATATAATCCCTTTTAGAAGAAATAGTATATGCTGAATTCATATTTTTCCTTTTTCAAGGTAGATTTTGCTCTTTCTGTTGGCATCTATTTTTCTTTTGAAAAGTGATAGACACCAAAACATGTGCAAGTCATGGTTTCATAAGATATGATTATAGAAAGATAAGCAATGCAAATCCAATACATCTTGTTTTCCTTACTTTTTAAAAATTTTTCTTTTGCCTTTACAGATTTACTTTCTTACACTCCGTCTAAAAATATTTTCTGTTTAAGAAGGAAAAAAAAATGCCTGTGACAATTTGCATAATATGTTAATGTGGATATGCATCTAGACATCTGGATGGCATTTTAATATCTCATTCTCATTCAAGGAACTAGACCTCACACAGATGGTAGAGACAATTTTAAGAACATTGTTGTAAACAAATAAGGTGTCCAGGAAACCAAACACACTCCAAGATAGGCTTTGCTGCCAAAGAAGCTTTTCAGTGAGGTGTTTGACTACAAGATTATATAGCCCTTATCAGTCTCTGACAAAAAGAGAGGTACCAGCAGGCAGTTTTCCTATGCAAAGAAAAAGAACAAAAATGTACCACCAGTCATGAATTTTCAATTTGAATATTTTAAAGATTAAATATATTTTATGCACATATACACACTATCTATATGTGTGTATATATATATACACATGCATACCTGTGTACATTTAGCATACACATGTGTACATACATGTATACATGAATATATTTTAATAAAGTAGACCTATGCAATTTAACAATAAGTTGACCTTGTCTTCCCTTCTTTCTTAGAAATAACTGGAGTCAATCCTTTGTGTATTTAAAACACAGATCTCTGGAATTGTTTGGTCTAGGTATAAAACCTGACCCACCATTAGCTAGCTTTGTTATTTGGGGCAGGTGACTTATTCTCTTGTTGTATGTGTTTTGTTATCTGGGATAATAATGATCCTTGTGTCACAGGTTGATAAAAAGATTAAGTGCATTAAATATACATCAAATGTTTAGCACATGCTAATGCATAGGTAGCACTCAATACATGTTAGTTGTTATCATTGTTTGAATTTTACTACTTTTTACTTTGCTTTATTTTTGGATATGGCCATCTCTAACACAAAACATTTTAACTTGTTCTTTTATGTATTAAAATATTTCTGAGTCTCCTGGGCTTGTGACAAGGATCCAGTCTCTGGAATCAGACAGACTGACCCTTATACTTGAGTCTACTTCTTACTAACTAGACTGTCATCAAAACTCTGTCAGAGTCAGCTTGCTTATGTAGCAGAGAGGCACAGTTCTGAATTCACTGGATTGTTTTGCCCATGTGACAATGCACATGAAGTAAATGCTTTTGGAGGTAACTATTTTTAGGTCACATGTCTTTTTACTGAGATTTGCATGGTGACTTTTACCCAGAGGACTGGGCACCCATCAACTCTATTTCTCCTTACTCTATTTCTTTGATTATCATTGATTAATTTGAGTTAATCTGAACCAATTAGAATTTGGGATTCAGAAGTATTTGGCTGAGCTTTTAAGATAAAGATGTTGCATTTAAGGAGATCTTTGTCATGTTTTCCCTTAATAATACCAAAAGAAGTAACATTTTCTCAGGACAGACAGCCAGAAAAGGCGTTTGAGGGGTGAACATCCACCTAGAAGAGAGAGAAGACACTCAGCATAAAAAAGAGAAAAGATAGAGTGCTTTTTCTTGGTTTCCAAATAATTTCCTTTTCTTTAATTCCATGGGATATCTTAAATTCATTTAAATTGATTTTTTAATTAATCTTGTATGTGATAGGTTTCTTTCATATAGCTAAAATATCCCAGATTAAGATGACAAGTAACTAAATCATCTGTGGGACAATGTTTTCATTTAGCCTGTTGTCTATAGAATACTAGTGAGCATTAGCAGATTGCATACTATAAATCCATTTTGAAGACTCCCATCTATTATGAAATTTGAAAATGAACTGACATTACCAGGGAACAGAAAGAGCATGGATGGCAAATCTTTGGTAGACCTTTGGCAAATCTTTGGTATACTCTCTATTGCTTCATCCCGGAAGAAAGTTTTACATGGCAAATGGTGGATAGGAAAAGGCAATCTGAATGGTCACACTCTCTGTTGTTCGTTAAATTATGTCATCCTCCCCGAAATCTCACTCTCTTTATTCAGAGATGTGAACAAAAATTTTTTTCCTTAAGAATGACACAGGCTGGTATAAGACTTAGAGCCCCATCTGCTCTAGTTAGTTGGATGCTGCCACATTAATTAGTAAAGAGAGAGCATTCACATGCATAATGTGCCCATTTTTCAAAAGCATATTTTACATGGTTCTGTCTTTTCCTTAAAAATTCATTACAAAGATAAGAGTGTGATTATCACATAAATATAGCCAAATTATAGCATAAGGGAGCTTTAAGAAAATAGACAAAAGAAGTCATAAAATTTTAGACATTATAAAATATTTGTTACTGATATTATGCTATGTTTTTCATGCTATCTTAAAGACTTTTTATAGACATTATTCTATGCCTATAACTGGATTTTGCAATCCCAATATGCCCAGGAATGCAGGAAACCTCCAGTTAGCTTGGTAACTAATTAGCTTCTTTTGTGAAATCTCCAAGTTGTTCATTTTTGTCCTTTTATTTTGAAATAGAACACCTTTTGTTTATTTCTCTGAGACACAGAAGCACATACAACTCCAAGTAGGAGAAATAAAAGGAGAAAAACTTCAGAAAGAACTGTTTTGAGTTGGTTCGAAGATTGTCCCGATGATCTTTATTTTAATGTTGGGAAAATATAGATGCCTATCTTGGAATCAGCAAATAAATTGCACTCATGTTAAATTTCATTCTAAATGTCTGACTTTAGGGGTTTATTTTATATATATATACATATATATATATGTGTATATATATATACACATAAATAAAATAATATATGCATGTGTGTTTATACGTACATACATATATGTATGTACGCATATATATGTATGTATGTACATATATACACACATACACATATTATTTTATTTATGTATACATATAAATAAAATAAATATAAATAAAAAAAAATATATAATAAATATATATATACACACATCAGTAAACATATGAGCCCCTGCACAGAATATAAAAACTAGGTTCAAGTAGGAACTCAGTTTATCTAGTTTCTTTGAGCTGTATTTTGTCAATATGTGAGGTGGGAATAAAATAAGACTTCACAGGCTGTTAAATGAGTCAATGAGACAATGTATATAAAATTCTTACACAATGTCTAGAACAAATTATATTACATATGGTGGCTCTCCTGTTGTAACAGTTATTTACCAATCTCTTTAGTTACCTTAATGGAATTATAACAAAACTGGATGTGAAAGACTATTGTAATTTCAGCCCAATGCCAAATATTCACGGGAAAACATTATTTCAGCTGTGTTTCGCATAGCATATTTTTCTCCACCAAACATCTGTGAAAGTGATTTTCATTTAACTATTTAATGAGTCAAATAACCTCCCTTATATTTCCATATTCCATTTACATAATCAAAAAAGAAATTTCATTACACTTTGGATAAATAATAGGAATAAAATGGCATGAGTCAAAGCACGGGATTTATGCATATTCTCAATGAAAAACAGAACTAAAAGGTTATTAATAAAGTTTACCCCCGTTTAAGGAAGTGCTTGTGTCTACCTGGTAGAATTAAAGTATAGTTGAGACTATTACTGTGGGATGAAATTACGCTCATATTAATATATTTGATATGTTTCCTTTGTACTAGAAGAAACCAGATATTTAAAACATGCTGCACTTATCTTTATCTCTCTGTGCATATGAGAATTTCATACCTTATTTTCACTTTAGTTTCTTTGAACAATGAACACTTTGGAGAAGTATAAGCTATATTAGGGATTTATTAGATTTCATCAAATGGCATCTGGTTATGAATTTTGTTTCCAAAAAGGAGACCTGAGGGATATTCCATATTAAAGGTTTTATTCCCTTTTGGTGGAAACATGCAAATTATTTGTTTTTGCTAAAAAACATCTATGAAACATTTCTTCTTTTATTATTTCCCTTGGGAATGGCAGTTCACTATTATTCATAATTGTAAATGCAATTGACATTTTGAAGTTTATGTTCATGGGACTAAGATATTTTTTGGATATTTTAGGGCTGCCAAGTTCAGGAAAACCTAGTTATTTTTCATAATACACATGTACATACAGTATGTTTATTGGAGTAAAAGGGATGGCCATTTCAAATTTGGCTGTTATTCATGTTTTTTTCAGAGGCAAATAAGGTTGGTAAGTGAATTTAACCAGAAGGGCAATTTACTATTTTGAAATAAAACATAATGGAAAAGAAAAACACAATACATGAAGAAACAACTTGTGAACTAAAACATGATTAAATTTATTCTATTGCTATGAAGTAGAAAATGTTTGAAACAAGGAAGACTGTGTACTTTTGGCTAAAATGACAATAAAATGACAACAAAAAAGCAAGACTCTCCACAGTTGAAGACTTGCTGCTTCTATGTTGTCCCAGTCTTGATTATTAACCCCTGTTATATGAATGAGTGAGTGTTAACACTGATATATTACACATAAAAGATTGAAAGAGCACCTTTGATTCCATTCCAGTCCACCATGCAATGCTAGAACCAGGACATCTGCTCTCCATAGTAAATCTCCATAAAATTTTACTGGGGAGAAAAGAATACTCTACGTTTGAAGTAGAGATGTGAATCAGACAAGTGCTAAAATACATGATTCATCTAACTGCCTCTGAATAATTGATTAACTTCAGCCACCTGTATTTATAAGCGTGTAGGTGTTCAAAGCCACACATTCTCCACAAGCAACACATTCACCACAAGTAACAACTGCCTAGAGTTGCCAAAAGATAATTGCATGGTGACAAAACGTGCTGCTTGAACAGTGCCAAGGTAAAGGATAAAAAATCAGGAACCACAATGTAAGGAAGTAAAGACTGTATTATAATATGAGTTCCTCCTTAGAATCCATTGTGACCATCTGAATCTGCATCAGCCTATAGTGAGTGAACTGAAACTACCTTGGAGCCTTACTTCCCTAACTTTCTTTCCCCAGGCCCCAATATACACCCCAGGAAAACAGGCACACAGCTGTATGCATTTGGCAGATTACTACCCATTTCATTGTTGAGTGGTTCTGGAAAGGCACCTAATGCCTGGAAATGTTTGGGAAAATAATACTGTTCATGATATTTTTGTTTCTTCCTGAGTGACAGTTGAAGGTGACTTTCTTTTGTATAATTCTGCCTGCCGTTAGCAATTTTCCAAAATTAAATACCATATTTTGTGTTTGATAGGCACAGCTGTGTCTGTTACCAAGGGCAAACCCACCTGCACAACACTCTGTTCATTTATATACTGAGAACTTTATTTAGAACCCAGTTTTACAGAAAAAAATCAAGTTGGAAGAACCAATTTTGAGGGCAATGAATGCTTGAATTCTACTTTGAGTTAAGTAAAGGGAAAATTCATTTGCTTCCCATAGAAGTAGTATAGGCCTAGTCAAAATCTTAGCAGTGCAGAAAATAGGGTGTACCATCTGCCTATATTAACTGTGTGTTCCTTAATTTCTGAATCTGGTTTGAAAAAATTGTGTTCTAAACCTGATAGTTTGGAAAGTTGTAGGACCAAGTCTAGAGACTCATGTTAAAATTCTAAATTTTGATGTAAGGGGCCTAGCTCTTCTTTTTGACTAAGCCAGATTATTTTTCAATGTCTTGATTATTTGATCTGTGAATTGAACCCATTAGAGCAGAGAAATGCCCACAATCATTTGAAGCTCTGAAAGTTCTGCAATTTGGGGGCTAGTGAAATGGAATATATGAAATCTACCAATAAAGACAGCCTCTCTTCAGGCAAAACTAATTTAATACTTGGAGTAACATGGGTTGATCCTGAATATTTACAAGACAACAGCATTTTTCATAGAGTGTGCCACATGGGACAAAAGTCTGTTAAGGTGTTCTACAAGAACGGGAGGTTGTGTGGTTAAACATTTGTCATGATTGGCACATTTTCTCCCTCTTTCGGGAGAGTTATGATTTGCACTCACATTTAAAGGATCTGAGAAATCCTGCAGAAAAGAAAATTATGTAGCTTTGTTTAACCCAATGTTTCCCAAATTTAGTGGACTTAATGCATTAGGCATCTTTCCTTTGCTCTTTCAAATTACTCTTCAGTCTTCCTTACCCTGCTGTGTTCATGGAACTGACCTGTGTGGGTTCTAACATGGGGTTTCCTTTCTACTGGCTCCTGGTTGTTTGGCTATCAAGAGAAAATTCTGGAGGAAGGAGGGCAGGAAAAGGAATCTAAGGAAAGAGAGGGGTAAGTACTTGTCCCCCTGGCTTCCTCTCTCCAAGCTGACGGCATCTGCCCACCAGAGGTCACATCTCTTGTCAAGTGGTCTCTCCACAAAGTTTTCCCTCCAGATTCCTGCAAACTCTTATTTCCCTTCATCCTTTCAGGCATGACCTGTAGGTTTCTGCCTTCCTTTTCAATTTTCCTATAATCTCCGCACATTCATTCAAATGCTCCTTGTTTTAGACACTTCTCAAATTACCAAATTTGAGTGTCATCTTTTTTTTTTCTGCAGGTATACACATAGCATCTTTTTTATATTGCTGTTGCATGACATTTTTATGGAAAAACAAATTGCTCTATTTAAAGTGAGGAAAATGATTTTGGCATTAACCTATCTGAAATTTTGTTGTTGCTTGACTTGCAACATATACAATTGTCCAACCCCTTCTCCATGTGTAGATATATCCTAAAACCAAGTCAGTAACAAAAGGTTTTTCTGAGCTCTATCTATTTTACCATTGTCAGTTTTCTTTTTGCTCTTAATGGGCCCATGAGTTATAACAATCTCGACAGTTAGACATCAGTTAAGTCATGCCATTTATGTGAGTTGTCAACAGACATTTATGAACTATCTTTGTGTGTGTGACATTGAACTAGATGCTGAGAATAAAAAGGTAGAGAAAGATTAACATGATTCCCAGAGTATCACAAAGCAGCCTGTATTCCCACTACAACAATAATAAAATGTGAATACCAGTAATAAATGTAATAATACCTAACACTTACATAGTTTTGAGCACAATAAGACATTTATATCGCTTGAGTGATTTATATGTGTTAACTCATTCAATCTTCCCAACCATCTTATGAAAAGCTACTGTTATTACCTCTATTTGACAAATAAGAAAAAATGTGACAAAGTCAGACTAAATGAATCTGTTCATGTTCACATTGAAATTAAGGAATGGTAGTGAATTTTTAGTCCATGTACTCTGGACACAGAGAAGATATAATAAAAAAAATGACAAGGAAACGTTCAATAGGAGGGCCTGACTCAGTTGAGATCCAAAGTACAAAAAAGTAGAGACAAGAGCGTTTCAAAAGGGAAAAGCATGTGCTAAGGTACCCTTAAATTGTCATGACACTATCATTGGAGCAGAAGATATATAGAAAGGCCAGTCAAAATGGAGTAGTTAAAAAGTAGTCTATACAAGTATATCAGTTAAGCACATGCACTCGTATGTTCTTTGCTGTGTTATTCACGATAACAAAGACATGAAATCAACCTAGGTGTCCAACAGTGGTGGATTTGATAAAGAAAATGTGGTACACATAGGTACCAAGGAACACTACACAGTCATAATAAAGAATGAAATTATGTCCTTTGAAACAGCATGGATTAAGCTGGAGGCCATAATCCTAAGTGAATTAATGCAGGAACAGAAAACCAAATACCACGTGTTCATTAGTGAGCAAGAGCTGAACATTGAGTATACATGGGCATGTAGATGGAAACAACAGACACTGCAGACTAAGAATGGGGAGAGAAGTGGGGAAGGGTTGAAAAACTACCTGTGAGGTCCTATGCTAACTGTCTGGATGACAGGATCCATACCCGAAAACTCAGCATTGTGCCATATATCTATGTAACAGTTCTGCACATGTATCCTCCCATATCTCAAGAGCTAAAACTTATTTAACAAATAAATTTTGAAAACCTGAAAAAATATATCAGTCATTGACTTTATTGCCCTGATACATACTAATGGCAACTTCACCTGTTGGGAAATGGCAACAGGCCTTCAATTTAAAACTTTGATTGACAACCTTTTGTGTTTGCAGGATACTTAAAAAAAAAAAAAAAGAAAACTGGATTATTTAATGGCACTTGTTGAAATTAAGGTATAAAAAAGTTATAGAATATCGAGGACACATTCCAACATTTATTGAATTAGTTGTTTGTGATTTGAGAAGAACTAAAAAACACTTTACTATATTCATCGTACTCTCTGATATAGTCATAATGCAAATTTCTTATAATTTCTGGCATAGAGAGCATCTTTCTTTAACACTAGCATGCTTTTACAAGAAGCCTTATCACTTCTTTGCAGCAACTTGTTCCGCAACCCACTGAGTATGCAATGTTCTGCCGGAGACATCACTGTAAGAGTATGTCATGTCAAATGTAGCAAATATTGGTTTTATATGGTATCAGGTATAAAGTGCTTTTGAGGACCGTTTCTTGCTTCCCTGAGAATGCTGGCAAGCAGAGTAAACTAAGTGCTCCAATTTCTAGGTTCAGAAAATTACCCATTGCAGCCAGCTTCTGCAGGGCCTGCTAGGAAAGGGCACAGCAAAAACACCATTTCTGAAAACTCCAATCCCCTGGACCACATCTAGAGGACAACAGAAGGTAAGAGGGAGAATTCTCAAAATTGTAGTTCTCCATAATTCCACCCCTTCACGTCAAGAGGAGGAGAAAGGCATTGAATTCTCTCTCATTCCTGCCTTTTACAGATGGTCCTGGAGTACGGAGAAATAGAAAAGAAAAAAACAGCTAAGGTGCCAGAGGAAATTACCAAAGCAGCCTGTATTCCCTCCCAAATGAAATGTATAACATGGAACTCACCTGATACTTACATCATCGTGTCAGTGCTCCAACGGTCATACCCACAAAGAAATGGGACCCTGTCGACAAGAGGGTGGAGGGTAGATTGTTCAGAGACCAGGACAGGGTGATGTTGAGGACTTCGAGACAAGACTGTGACATTTTCATAATTGGATAGCATCACAGAAATAATCACACCGGCGTGTATTTTTCACCAAAAATGAATGAAAAGAAAACTATGTCTGTTCTAGGCAAATGGAGGTCAAAAGCTGCTTTAGATCCAGAATGTTATATTCAGACTTAATCTATATCAAGATTCATGTTTGTGCAATAACTGCATTGAAACTCCTGGCTCAAACTGACTTACTTCCCTAACATTAACATTTGAGAGCCCATTTGTAACATGACTTAGTGTAATGCACTGTGGATGATCAATCAAGGGTCAGTAGTCTACGTTCTTATTGGATAAAACAATAATATTGCTTATTTGTGTACAACTCTGTGTAAGAAATTTCACTTAGATAGACATGAGTGCTAAGAAAAACTTAAATCCTTCCCCCAAAACAGGCATATCATTTGATGTTTTATAAAATTATCTGTTTGTCTGGGATAGTAGGAAGTTTTGATTCAGGCTTGCTTTAGGCTTTCTCAAAGTTACTGTTATGTTTAACATATTTGCCTTCTTTCGATTGCAATGCCTTTGTCATATTTTATATTAACATTTTGTGTCGACCTATCTAGCCTATCTATCTTCCTAAGCTATCTATCTATCATCTATCTATCTATCTTTCTATCTATCTATCCTATCATCTATATTATTATACCAAAATCTTCTTGCAAATGTTGATGTCTAAATAAATTCAATAATGTTTATTAGATACCCTTCATTTGTTATTGATTTGGTCACCTATTATCCATAGAACTTGGAAATATATTTGTAGATAAAGTTATAGATGTATAGATAGATTGATAGAGAGATAATGCAGTTATATAAAAGTATATATACAAAATTTTAATCATATAAATATGTAACCATACATATACTGATTTTAGTAAATTTCTTTTAACTTTTTATTTTCTAATATGAACAAAAAGAGTTGGTGATGATGGTGTCTGAATCTGTGTACCCATATATAATCTCACAACTCCAAGTTCCCAACACAGTTGGAAACATCATTTATCTACCGAATTCTTCTGTTGGTGTTTTTCTCCCAGGGAAGCAGAGACAATAAAGAGTTTGCTGCTTTTAATGTTTCTGCTTTTTATGTTTATCATAGTGCTCTGCTTTTAGCAAACATCCTGATATACTAAAAGTTTGCTTCATATTTAACCTTAAAAATTTCCTTGGTAACCTTGTCCTAAAAACTTGCCCTGGAATTATACAAATGCCATTCAAACATCTATTTGTGCTTCTCTCTTTTCTTCACTTCAACTGAAAATATACTTCCTCTAAAATGTACATTTGCAATAGGAATATATTACTGATGATGGAAATAAATTTCCATGTAAATTCATATTGTCCTTCTACATAGTGAAATGACAGCTTTTTGAAAGTCACGTGCACACAGCTCCCCAGGGAATCTCACATCTATTACCCATTTCATGTTTTGTGAAACTTTTATGTCAACGTCCATACCCTTCACTTTAGATAGATCTCCCAGTCTCTTGGTATTACCTATGCACTTTGGATCACCCAGCGGTTTATCTAAGACTCCTCCTGAGTAGATGACACACTAATATGTGACTAGTAATTGAATTTTTGACATATGCAAAAATGTCATAAAATAAATAAGAGAGAAAGTGCCTTAAATACATATCTAAAAGAAGGGAACAGATGGCCTCTTTGTGAAGATGTTTGGATAAAGCCAAAAAATGACAAACAGATGGTTTGTACGTATGGGGTAGGTTGACAATGGAACCTGAAGCTAGGGGGGCATAATGCACAGAGCTCCAGCTTTTCCTAAAAAACTGAAGTTTGAACTATAAGAGGAAAGCATTACAGACTACATGAAAACACAGACAAGCTATTAAAAATGTGGCACACTCAATTCATCTTCCTGGAAACCTCCATTTACATTTTATTGTTTGATCCAGAAATAAATAACTTACATTCAAAGATTAAGAAAAATTTTAAATGGGAGGACTACAGGGCAGATAAAATTCAAATATTTTAACTGGTACCCAACTGCTTTGCCTTGTTTTATTTGCTTTACAAATTAAACCTTAAGAACGTTTAAAATAAACTGGCTCATTTATCCGTATAGGTATATATTTCTATTTCTACTTTTATAAAACATATAGCTTTTTTTTTTTTTTTTGGAACAAATGGAGTCATTGAACTCTCTCTTCTTTTAGGTAGCAATTTCCATGTTGAATAATTCTCAACACAAGGAAACAAACATGTTTTCTTTTTAAAAATAATTACATAGGCAGGTCTTGAATAATTTACCATACATGATACAGTATTAGATAGATTTAAGTGCCCATCCTGCCCACTTCCCTCTTACTTTTACTTTAAATCCTAATTCTATTCTGATTTTTAGTCTTAATCATTGTTATTGTTTCAACACACATATATTCTGTCATTTTCTCTGATTTACATGTGTTCAAATTCACATATATGGCTTTTATTAAAGCCTTAATTTAATAATTTTTGTTTACATGTTTTTTTTTTTCTGTTAACAACATCTTAGGGATTTATACAGATATTGCTCTCCTTTTGATTAAGAACTACATAACATTTCATAAAATGAAAGTACCATAATCTATTTGTGGAAAATGTAGCTTATTCCATTAAAAAAATCTATTACCCACCATGCTTCATCATGCATACATGAAAAGATATATTTATGGTCATGTGTAGAAAAATAAAAACAGAAATATTAAGTGAAATTAAAAATATGTAACCTTTGCAAGATTTCTAATAGATGATAGCAAATTGCATTTAACAAATTATTTTCTTACCAAGATTACAGGAAAACATCATAACCCGATCTCCTACCAGAAATGAATATCAAATTAATCTTGATTTTACAAGTATTAGTATGATTTTACAAATATTAGGATCATAAGGGTTGTTAGTTAATGACAACAACTGAGTATAATTTGAACTGTTAGAAAATTGTTTTCTTATATCTGATATAAGATTTCTCTTTAATATTGATCTAGTGATCTTAGCTCTACTCTTGGAAATCAATGAGAAAATTCTTCTATTTGTTTATGTAACAATTTCTCCACATCATTAAGACAGCCATGATGTCTCTTTGAAATGTTGTCTTTTAAGACTACATTCCTAGTTTCTTTATGTTTCATTAGACTAGCTTATTTATCATTTCAGTGTCTCTCCTATAAAGCATTCTGGATTTTTGGTTTAGCATGCAAAAATAATATTCAGAAATATAAAGTAGTCATATGTTAAGAGACTGAATAGATTGCTAAGGCCCTATATTAAGAGCCATCTGGATGTTACCTGTGTCTTCTATGCTTACCCACCTCAAAGAGATCTCAATAATATGGTGCAAATTTTAAAGAATTGCATCTCTTTTTCTCAAGACCTGATCCATGTGTTTGTGTTGCCTTTACAATTTAGGGAAGAAAGTTGCTACTCTAGGCTGTTCTTTATCCCCATTTCTCCCATCACCCCTCGCCAGAAACTATATTAATTACACACACAGATTAAAACTGCCAGATTTTATTTCAGTTCTACTTTACTTGCTCTTTGGAGGCCAACTTCCCTTATTTCAACCCATCCTTTTTGTTTCTTCCTAGCTGCTGTCATTTTCCTCCCGTATTTTTCCCATTAATCTCCATATTGTTCATGGGTGTTTATCATGCTATTCCATTGTAATTAATGTCTCTGAGTTACGAAAGAGAGCAGATTTATCTCTGTTTCACTTAAATGTGCTTTATCCCTGAGTAGCATGACATGTGAAGAGATTGACTTGGCGGATTTGGAAATGGAAATGAGACCCATAATTCTTTGCAGCAAATATGCCTGATTCTAAATTTAAAAACTCTTTTATTTTAGATTCCAATTGTATCCTAAAATAAATTTAGGTTCGACAGACATTTTAGTAAGTGTCTGCTTTGGGTCAGGCATAGTGCCAGGAACTCTGACACTGCATTGTTATGTTAACAAAACTTATTAAGTATATGAGAGTGAAACTGTGGAATGAAAACTGCACTTTGTATCAGAGAGAAAAGAAACAACTTATATTTTACAAATTAAAATATAAAAATGCTAATATTTTGCATGTCAATGCTTTTGGATTTCAAACTGCTTGTATACATTAGATCAAGTGATACTAATTGCAATATGGTTGAATATTAATAGTTTCACTTTTAGATAAGAGAAAATTGACTGTTACAGATGCTAACATCCTTGCCACTATCCTACAGCTATTCAATGATATTACCAGGGCTAGGATTCTGGTATTTTTGTTTCTCTTGGTCTTCCAAGAGACTGACAAATCATTTCTTATTTTTGATTTCCTTATCCTAGGAGTCTTCATAATCAACAGAAACAGCAAATGAAGTTTTCTATTATTAGTATGCATAGGTTTTCATTATTTTTTAACAAAATAAATATATTTTGCTGAAACTTTCTAAAATCTTTGTAATTTTCCTTAATAAAGCAGGTAAAAAAGCGTTGTGCCTTTTTTTTGCCCAAGGTAATTCTGTATTGCCATGAAGTTGGCTTCTTTCAGTGTTTATTTTCATGAGCTCATAGTCTATACATCTTTGTTAAGTAAATGAATACAGGGCTTCTATTTTTCATAAATAATTTAAAGTATGGTCCCAAACTGACCTATCTGTATATTTTATCACCTTAAGCCCCAATATTCTGATAGTATTTACTGAGTACCCATTTGATTATAGCACCATATTTCCTACATGTATATTTTTATTCAGTATTTTGTACATTGGGAGAAAATAAATACATTAAAAATGCCAACTGTTTTATTTCTTCCAGTATATCTTTTTCTATACTGATATAGTTCATAGCCTTATAAATTCTATTAGCTATATTTTTTTCATTCTCTTAATAAACACTTTTGATTAAACATTTTGCAATTGTTGAACTTCATAGTTAATTTTTTTTTTTTTTTTGAGATAAAGTCTTGCGCTGTCTCCCAGGCTGGAGTGCAGTGGCACGATGTGAGCTCATTGCAACTTCCGCCTCCTGGGTTCAAGAGATTCTCCTGCCTCAGCCTACTGAGTAATTGGGACTACAGGCGCCCACAACCATGCGCAGCTAATTTTTGTATTTTTTAGTAAAGATGGGGTTTCACCATATTGGTGAGGCTCCTCTACAATTCCTGACTTTGTGTTCTGCCCGCCTTGCCTCCCAAAGTGCTGAGGTTACAAGCGTGAGTCACCGCACGTGGCCGCATAGTTGATTTTTTAAAGCAGGGACTCAAAGTTTGCATTTCAACTATAGTAAATGTAAGTTACATACCCTTTTTCCTTTTTTTGCTTATTTTTAGTTCGTTATATGAAAACCGTTATTGATATAACTTCAAAAAACTTGCATGTGTCTTAAGTATGTTTATATAAATTTACAGCAGGGTTATTGTCATTAAACATTTCAGGGCAAGGGACAGTTTGTATCCTTATATCTTTGTTCTTTCTTTTGTAATTACAAAATGTCTTCTGAAAGTAAAAACATGGCCAATAGGTCTAAAGGCACTGTAATTATTTTTTGGAATATCATTCCTGAATTGAGCTGTGTGCGGTATCAAAGAATTGGGCTTTTCATTAGTCAGGATGTTTGTCCTCAATTGTTTCTTAATGATGGACGGTTCTGCATTGCTGGAATTTCCTGTTTCTCCTGATGTATTTATCAAGCAGGAGTTGACTCATTCTATTTTTGAGGTACGTTTCTTCTGCAGGAATAAGCTACATACATAATTAAGCCATTTTTCTAATTTGCCTTTTAAATATGCATAATGAGTAACAACCCTTTTTATTCCTGCCACTTCAATTTTGCCTTTTGAAAATACCAATAATATCATTCTCAACGATTTCTTAGTTTACTACAGGCTTTCTTTATTACTTTATATTCTATTTTAGTGGTCTTTTTTTTTCTTCTATTTATCACACTTTTTATGTGGTTATTCAAAAAAGTAGTTTGTCTAGTATGAATATTTTTGGAAAATTTTGTTGATTTCTTTATTATTTTTTGTGTTTGTCTTATTTGAATCTGATATCCCAGGCTTGTTTCTCTTTTACTTTGTTAATCTCTCACTGACATTATTTTTTCTTTACTATGTAACTATTTTTTTTTTAACTTTTATTTTAAGTTTAAGGGCACCTGTGCAGGTTTGTTGCAGAAGTGAACTTGTGTCTTGGGAGTTTGTTTTAAAGATGATTTCACTACCCAGGTAATAAGCCTAGTGCCCTGTATAATTATTTTTCATATTATTGTCTTGAGTATAAAAAGTGGTAAAATGTACTCCATTTATATAAATATTCCATGTCTTTCAACTTTAGTAGAATTTATGCTTATTAATAGCTTTCTTTTCCTATATCACTGGCAATGGAATAAAACCAACATCTGTTTCTTTGTTGCTATCAGCATATTTAGGAATTGACAGAATCGTTTGATTGAAAATTCTCTACATACGATCACAGTGCTTTATGGATTTTCATCTATATTTAACAACATAAATATGGATTACATTCGCCTTATAATCATGTATTTGTGAGTCAAGCAGATATACCAGGACTTAGATGGTTCTCAAGAGAGACTCCATTTTGCAGCCTAATACTCATATAGAGGAAAGGAATTTAAACTATTTTCAGAAAAAAAATGGCCTTCCATACAATGTGTCATATTCTTTGCATTTATTCTGGTTTTAATTTTTTTTAATATTTGGAATGAAGATGATATTACTTTTCTCACCAAGTTATACTAGAGGATGTTTAGGAGGATTTGATAAAATAATGTATGTTAAAGATTTTACTTTATGGTTTATATACTATTAGTATTATGCTTATTTTATATATTGCCATTATCTTATCATAAAACAACAAAAATGCAGCGGGGGCTATCATTTTCTAGATATGATTTGCTAAGTACATTGTCCTGAATGATTTCTGTGATCAAGAAAAACTACACAGTAAATGGAATTGCAAACATCAATTCTGGTAGTGTACACAGGCTTCTGTAAGTGAGAAAAATCTTTCAATACTTATTGGTCTTCAATTTCTCCTCCAGGAGAGGTGTATAATAGGCTATTGTCATATTTCAATTTTCTCCCCAACAATTATTCACATAGTATCTCAACCTAAAACGTCTTTTGGTGCGGTCTGAATTTTAATGTGAACTGACTTAGAGGTCAGATATTAATTGCCAATAATATTCCTGAAAAGGCTAAGAAAATAATTTCAAGTAAACATTCTACCTAATCCAATAGGTCTTTGTTCTTCATCATACCAAATGTCTTTTTGAATAATATTTTTCCGATAAGGTTAGGTATTTTAGTATGTCCTGTAGATACCTCAATTTTAATATAGCCAAAAATATCTCTCTATCATTTCCTCTCTCCAAACTGTTTTTTTCTCTATTATTTTTAATTTTGATTGCTATATCCATATCTACATGCTCTTTTGAAGCTTAAACCCTAAGAATTACCACTGACAACTTCCTTTTTCATTCCCACAATAAACTGATCAAGAAATCCTTTTAAATTGACTTCCAAATGCTTCTCAAATCCAAACTCTCCTCTCGTCTCCTTGCCCTTTGTCAATCAATACTTTATTTCAGGTAAACTTTATCCTCTGGCCTATAACTGAACATCCTGACTTGTGTCCCTATTCTCAATTGTTCCTTAATCTTCCATCCCTGGATATCTCATTCAATTCTCTACAGAATTCCCAGAGTTACCTATCCATTACATCATTACGTCATTTTTATAGGTAAACAGTTTTCGATGCAATATAATTAGCCATTAGAGAAAAATGAAGTAAAGCTACAATAACATGCAAGTATACGCTAACTAATATGGCAAAAGTAAAACCATGGTAACAATATCAAGTGCTGGTAAGTATGTGGAACAACTGGATCTCTCCTGCATTGGTAGTGGGAATGTAATTCGATACATTTATTCTGAAAAACATCTTGGCAGTCTTTTATAAGGTTAACGATATCTTTATCACATGACACAGAAACAACAATCTTGAGTGTTTATCTCAGACAAATGGAAACTTACATTCATGCAATAAACAGAACACTAAAATGCCTAGGAACTTTATTTGTAATAGCCCTAATCTGGAAAAACCGAGTTGGCCTTCAATAAATGAATGAATAAACAAACTGTGGTACATCATTACAGCAGAATACTACTCAGAAATGAAAAAAAGAACAAACTACTAATAGACACGATAACTTGAATATATATTGAGGCATTATGGCAAGGGGTAAAAAAGCCTATCTCAATAGGTTACTTACTGTATGAGTCTATTTATATAAAACCCTAAATGTGATTAAGTGTAGTGATGTTATTAGGGGTTACAGTATAAGGAAGTGGAAGGTTGTAACCATTAAAAGTTAATTTTCTTATGGTGAAAGAACGGTACTCTATCCTGATTGTAGTGATATGCTGATCTATATATGTTATAGAATTGATAGCACAATATACTAAGAGAAGATAATATAATTGAAAAGTAGATGAAATCACAATACCATCTGTAGTCTAGTTAATAGTATTACACCTATATCAATTTTTGGTTTGAATAAATTTCTTTGCTGACAGAGGTTATTTGGGAATCTCTTTATTATTTTATAAACTTGTTTATCCTACACTATTTCAAAATAAAATCTTATTCAAAGGGGGGAAAAGGCCTCTACTGATTCCTCAAGGCCAAGACAGATAAAAATCAAACTTTTACCAAGACATATAATATAAATCTAAATTGTTTTTAAACTCTGTAATCTTCATTCTTGCAAGTAGTTCATATCTTAGCCATTGGGAGTTCGCAGATGTGCACAGAATGCCTTCTTTTACCTCTCAATGACAAATTCCTACTTATCTTTCAATACATGGGCTAAACTCCTCTTCTTTGAGGACCTTCTTCAATCTCAAGTGCTGCTCCTACTCTTTGCTCCTATAACACTCCTCTCATACCTTTCTTAAGAAATGATCGCAATTCATTGTAGTTTTTTTTTTTTTTTTTTTCTGTTTATGCATCAGTTTCTTTCTTTAGACAATGATCTGGAGAAATGGTATAGAACTTGCTCTTCCAGGTTCAGTTCAGATGAGACAATATTGGCCTAATGATTTGATAAACAATCTAAAACTGAGCCCAAAATAAATTAATGTTTTGCATTAATTGAGCCGTTGCGCTTAGACCTTGTTAATAGAAATATTTTTATTTTCTTCTACCCACAAGGAATGTCTACTTAGCATTGTTGTTTCTGATCTCCATATTTTAGCCATAGTAGCAGAACATAAGTGTTTCAAATGTATTTTTTTAAAGCAAGCTTCATGGCTATAATAAACACTAATACCATCTGTGCTTTTCTATAGCCCAGGGAAATTCTATTCTAGAGTTGCAGGACATTTTTGAATACAGTCAGAAATTTATACAGTTCCCTTGGAGTCCATAACATTTTATTTCCCAAATATTAAGCTTGTGGCATCTACTACTTGCTGTTGTGTGCTATTATAGGCGCAATTTAATAACATTTGTTTTATATATAAGCTCTTAGGTCAGGATCTCAGGAAGTCATTTTATATTATATTGTATGATAGAATCACTTTCTAAAAGTGATAATAGTGGAACATGACAGACAGTGGTAATTGGCTATAGAAAACAAAAGCAGAAAAAATTGTATTTTGTGAAGCAAAGCAAATTATGTATTAAGTTGGATGCCATAATAGTAATAATAGGTTAACATGCCTACTAATTCTAATCTCTTATTCAACCTAGATTTTAAAATTTTGTTCATATTCTTTTTATCATCAGTAAGCCAAGGCCTGTTTCTCCTTTTGTAACAGCTTTCTGCTTTACTGTGGACAGCATAGAGTAAATGCAATGAGTTGTAATAATACAATTAACATGATTCACAAAACTTCTAATAACATCCTTGCCAAATTTCATACCCTATATTACAAAGTTCTGCATGAAAAACTTTGACTGTTTTTATAGTCCCATTTTATATCCTCTTAGTGTGTAGTATAGTCCAGACTTATTGGCCTTGCTGTTCCTCCAACAATCCAGGCTTGTACTGGTTTGGGGACTTTATCTATTTTCTCTGTTCAGGGTGTAATGCCTGAATATTTCACATGTGACTTTTTCTGGTTATTCAGATCTTAGTTTAAGTGTCACTTTCCCAGAGAGGCCTTTTCTGAGTATACAATTTAAAGTAATCTTATCATAGCGTGTATGCCGGAGCTGTCTTATAACAGCTCACTAGGGCTGATGGTATACCTCATTCCACCTATGTATTGAGTGATGTCATATTAGTAGACTGAAATCAGTCATGTTGGGAACATTTTCATCACAGAAAATGGCAAATACTGCAACCCAGGGCTTGCTTTGTTTGTTCCTTTTAAGAGAGCTGGTAATAAACATTTGTCAGCATACCATTGCCTATATTGCCTATTAATATGTGGTTCTTTATATTCTCTTCATACTGTTATTACAAGCTTTTATTTCTCTTCTGAAAACTATTCATATGCATCTGTTTCTCGCAGAATTATAAATTTTATAAGAACTGATTCCCTACTGTCTTCCCAGTGCCTAGAATACTTCTCTCCACATCACAGATTTACAATAAATATTTTTTTGAATGAGTGAATCACTAGATTAACCTATGTGTTATTCAGTTATGATGATTTTGTTAATATTTAACATCCATTCGTTGATTTTTAAAATAAAACATCTATTCTTCTCTGAATGATTTTTAAGTAATGTTTGATGTATATGTATGCTATTTTATTAGTCTCTTTCAATTAGTCAAATGACCATTTCAAGATATATTGTTAGATTTGTTTTACCCTGACATAAGAACTTCACTCAGAAGAGAGAACTTGCAAATCCTTAAATCAGTTAAGACATCTCTCCAATTCTTTCATGTTGAGGTTAATAATTAAATGTTTAATACCTCTTTAAGCTATTAAGCTAGCAATAAAAATGCAATATTTTAACCCAATTTACTCAATTAAGGAACAATCCCAGATGTGATTTAACATGAAAAATAGCAGCAATCTGCATTCCATTAAAATTTGAATACTAAAAAGAGAATTTTAACCACATTAAGTGAAGAAGTTTGTTTACCTCTTTTCTATAAAGATATATTATCTTCATTATCCTTAAAGCATGTTGATTATCATTAGGTGCTAGGTATACCTAACATAAATTATTGCCTTTTTTCCCTGCAGAGCTGTGTACTGATAGCTATTAAACAGACCATTATCAACTGAAATTCAGAGGGAGGTTTTGTTCTCCTTTTTCTGACATTTTTCTGCTAGTATTTATTTATTTACTTATTTTCATCAATATGACCGTGACCTTGGTGTTAAAAATCAGTAATATACACAGAAAATTCATTTGGAATGCCATAGTTACAATTAAGTTCTAAAAATTTATGTTTATTAAAGAATAACATATTTTTGTTATTACTCTTTTAACTTTTCCTGAAGAGATGTGTGAGCATGATACATAAGGTCACAGAGGCCAAAATTTTCTTTAAGAATATTGCTTAGCCCTCACATCATCTTCTAGACTCACCATAATCAAATTGAAAACTGCAGTCATTTGATGGTTTGAGGACTTAACAAGAAAAGAAAACATTGAAAATCAGATGTCCTACATTAAGCGTTTTATCTTCTAAAGAAATATTTCATCTTTTATGTTAAGTACCTCCAAAGTATGATGTTGTTAAAGTGAACACATACGTGCACAAATCAGAGCTTTGATATAGCACTGAGAAACTACATGTGGATCCTGATTGTGAAGCATCTGAAGAAGTGTTTCACCTTTTGTTTTTAGGTCCACAACTGCTGAAATGTAACTTTTATCTCATTCACTGGGACTAATGAACTTCACTAGGAAATCATTATTCTTTATGGTGAGTCACCACAGCACAAAACTGCAATTACTGTTTAGTGCTAGACTCTGATAGATGCTGTGGAGAACTTGACTAGAAGTAGGAGGATCTTTTACTACAGGGAAAAAACAAATCAATCTATCTTAGAAAGGATAAAATTTACATGGATAATAAAGAAAGGAAGAAGATGAGTGATAAATTAGTAAGAAAATAACAGTAAGGATCCTTGTATCAATATGCCACAAACAGGAATTCCTAAAATGGAAGAGAGAAAAATATGGCAGAAGGATTTTTTTATTTGAGATTGTATTTTTTTAAAAAATTATAAAGCTTAGCCTGGATTCCAACTTGTATATAAAATTAGGAGCAAAGGTATGATTAATATGTTCATGGAATATAATTATCAAGAGAGCACAAACATTTGTGTATGGAGAACATAGAAAAGATGGAACTTGCTAATAAGAGTCACATTAAAGAAGCTTCAGAATGTGAAGATCAGCAAAGAGAAGGAAGAGGTGGGAATGAGAGGCTTTACAAAGGAGTGAAACGAGAATCATCACATTCAGTGATGTATCTGTATTTAAATACAAGTACATTTATTTATATTTGAACTTAACTGAGTTTTCTGGTAAAATTATTTAATAAGGATTGTGCTATAGCCCAACTCAGTTATGAGCTTAGAGGGATTCTGAGAACTCTTCAACAGATTTTTTACTTACAGTTTGTCAGTAGTTTCTAAACATTTTTAAATGTACATCTCTATAAGTAATAACATTTTGAGTAAGTAAACTTCAGTACTATATATCTTTATTTATATGTGCACAATTTTTCTAATATAATGTATGATTTAAAATACCTAGTAAAATTGATGACATAAGATAAATGTAAACAGATCTTTTAGAGTCATTTCTACCACAGCAGATCATTCTTGTATGCATCCCAATTTGGATACTACAGAGTTTGATTTGGTATTACTCAAATGGAGTTTTGTTTATTCATTTCATTGTTACAAAGAATAGGAAATGTAACACAGAGGCTCCCTTCATAGAATTATAACAAAGTTTAACATATTATCAAACAAATGCTTATCTCCGAAAAAAAACTAATCACTTCTTGTATTAATGAGACTTTATCCCATTTAATTTTATATATTGAATGAGGTTGGGTATTCATCAGAACACGTCATGACAGGCTAACTTTTGTATTTATTAATAGTATAGTAGATATTGATGTTTTTTTTCTTCTGAAAAACAGGCATTCTATTTTCTAACCATTCTTTTTCATTTCATGTAATTTTGATGAGACTATAAATTATAGGACACTGCTCTTTCAGCTTAGTATAATTTTGGTACAAAGTATGCATTTAATAACTGGTAAAAATTATTTCTATTATTGTAGTTATTACTACTACTGTAGCTATGGGTATTAATTGAGATTTGTTGAGAGCCCCATATTTGCTCTATGGGATAAGCCAAAAGTTGATAAACCCTTTCTGTAAAGGACCAGATAGTCCATGTTTTAGGCTTTGAGGGCATTATGTTCTCTGCCATAACTACCTAACTCTGCCATTGTAACACAAACGCAGCCAGACAATACATCAGCAAATGAATATGGTTTTGTTCTAATAATACTATAGCTGTGAAAATGGAGGTGGGTTTAACTTGAGGGCCATAGTTTGCCAAACCCCAGAAAAAAGCAAATAAAATTTGCTGAATGCCAATCTGTACAAATGTATAGCTAGTGTTTTAACACATAAATATGCATACATTCATTATATAACAATATTTAGTTCAATAATGGTCTGCATATACCATGGTGGTCTCATAAGAATGTAATACCATATTATTACTGTACCTTTTTTATTTTGACATGTTTAGATATCAAATGCTTACTGTTGTGTTACAATTGCCTACAGTATTTGGAACAATCACAAGCTGTACGGGTTTGCAGCCAAGAGCAATAGACTCTATACCATATAACCTAGGTGTGTAATAGGTTATATCATGCTGGTGTACAGAGAGTGTAAGTACATTCTATGATGTTCCCACAACAAATCACCTAAGGACTCATTTCTCAGAACATTTCCCTGTTGCTAAGTAATGCAAGAGTACATTCATATTTGAAACTATAAATAACTTTGAAGTATAAATAGAGTGGTTGCTTTCTGGTATTTAAAAACAATTTTACCTTTGTAGGCTAAGAGATAGAAGAATAAGAAAATTTGCTGACTCCTTTCAATGTTTCTTCTGCTTTCGTTATGAACTGAATGCTTGTATCCCCCTGATATTTATATGTTAAAGCCTAATCCCCGATATGATGACATTTGGAGTTTGATCCTTTGGAGGTAATTAGGTCATGGGAGTGGGGCACTTATTAATGGTATTAGCCCCCTTACAAGAAAACACAGGATAGAGTTTGCTTCCTCTGTCTTTTTCCACCATGTAAGGAAGCCATGGAAGAAGGTGATCATCAGAACGCAACAATGCAGACAGCCTGCTTTCAGAATTTCAGCCTCTAGAACTGAATACATTTCTGGTATTTAAGCCACCCAGTAACTTGTTATAGCAGCCTGAACCAACTAAGTCAGCCTTCATTTTTTGTTTCTGTATGATTTACTGATTTTGTTTTGTGCTTCGCAAAGATTCACATAAAACGTTGATCCTGACCAGTAGTTCACATGCAGTTGATCAATTTCCTGTAGCAGAGCTAATCAACTAATTGCAGACTCTCCTTGCCTTTCTATTCTAGTAGGTCTAAGTTTGATCTGTAAAGTGTACTTTCTATGTCAACTTTAATTTTGCTATGCTCTTTCTGAATGTCTTTGAAACTATAGAAACATATGTAATATTTAAACATTGTGGTTTATTCTAATCTTTGAAAAGCCTGTTATTCTGATGCAGTTTTCAAAATACTCTTCTTAATTACAGTGGTGCTATAAGTTCTGTAAACTTCCTTTGATTAGGCAAGGAAAAAAAAAACCCTCTATTCTTGATAGAGGGTTTCTAAGTTAATTCATCAGCAGTAAACATTTTTTTTCCCCTATAGTTAAACTGACATACTCACTGATTGCTCCTTTCTTACTTTTCATCCTTAATCATCCAATAACTTGGATTTTCTTGTGGTCTCTGAAGGATATTCTGCTAAGTAATTTATCCATCGCCACTTTTGACTTACAATTTCTATTTTAATAAGAAATTAAAAGAGTATTTTTTAAATTTAAAATATTTTATTTTAATAAAACATTAATATTGTTATATTAAAATATAACAATATATTTTTACTGCTAAAAATATATGTTTTTTCTCTATCCCTCCTTTGAATGATGCTCAAGGCATTTATTCCACTATGCATACAGACCTGTATTATAACACATTCTTTCCCAATCCTTGAAATAACTGCTTAGCAAAGTAATCTTTATGTTGTATTGGGAGGAAAAACTATTTGCTTTCTGTCATCACAGACCAATCACAGATCCTATTTTAACTTCATTTATTAATTTGAGTCAGGTATGCTGCTCAGATTCCTCTGTATGCAAAACTGACTTCACAAATTGGTGTTTGTCTACAAGAAAAGAAAAAGAGTGGCTGTATTTGTAGCTAAAGGTAAACTCATTGATTTTCATCTCCGAAAACAATTACAAGGATGATTTATTTCCTTGAGAGATAACTTCTTATATGTATAGTAATTAAGGATAGCAACACATGTGAAAATGTAATTATGACTACTGCATACAGTATTTTTTTTTCCTATTTCTTCTGTTTTTGTTAATTGTCAAAACAAAGAGTGTGTCAAGCTAAGGAAATGTCATTAATGAGGATACAGATTAAATGGTCTGTGGGTAACTAACGACGACAGCAACTTCTTTCTCACTTTCTGCATAGAAAGATGGGGTTTATTGCTTCTCTCTTTGAACTTGAGTTAGTCCTGTGACTGTCTCACCAGTAAAATGTGGTAGAAATGACACAGTGCCCGCTGAAACTTTACATTTTAAGAACAGTGTGCTTCCATTTCCTATTGCTTAGAATGCTTGCACTGGGGAAAACCAGTAGCCGTGTAAGACATGCAAATATTCTGAAGTTGGCATGCTCTGAAGACTCCAAGCTGGCCATGTTGCAACATCATTTAAACACTATGCACTCTGAATTGGGTAGGTTCTTTACACAGATGCTATCTTTAAAAAAATAACAAATGTTGTTTAACAATTTATTTATTTATTTTTGTTAATTCTTACAGCAAACATTTGTAGAATATAGTTAAGAATACAGAGATAAAAGATGACATTTTTACCCACAATGAATGCTTATTGTATTCTGGGAGATAGAAAAGTAAACACAAAATTTTAAAAATATTACAGGTAATAAGGCAGAAAAAGATACAATGTACAAGTTGAGATGCTACAAAAGAAGTACTACTTATATCTGCAGGCATGGTATCTAGTATATTGTTTGTGCATAATAACAATATATTATTATATGATTTATGTGTATTTTTATTAATAATATTAACGGCAACTCTCCATTATTGAGCACAGATCATGTGCCAAGCATTATACAAGTGATCTACTATTCTGCTTTTATCTGAGAAGGGAGCAGGAAATTAGAAATAACATGTTTATAAAAATTTTCATTCCAAATTGATTATCTCAAAATAGTATGGCACTTAGGTCAATAAATTTCTTGGGAAAAGAAGCTAACAAGATTATAAAATAGGATAGCTCATCAAAAGGCAGCTCATTGATGTTAACTCTCTAAATGGTTGTATGAAAAGATAAAAATAATTAGGTTTCACCTGGACCTTCTGATGCTAACATTAAAAGGACAGTATTGTCTTTTCACACAAAAATTTTTTTATTTTTCTTCTTTCTGATAGAAATCCACGATGAGTGAGCTTGTCTCATTATGGCAATTACTGTAATAGCAGATAGCAACTACTAACAAATGTCTCTTAGTCAAATCTCTCTTCTGATGAGCCATACTGAATGAGATAATTTGTAATTTCAATTTAAGTGTTTGTGTGATGATGAGAATATTGAAAATGTGACTTTTAAAGAACCTTTAGTTTTTGTAGTTTTGGTCCAAATTTGCTTGCTTTATTTTCTCATAGGTAATAAAAATATAAACCCCTGGCCTAGCACTTTTACAAATTATTTCAAAATTAAAATAAGTTAAATCTAATTTCATTGTGTCTTAAACAATTGTTTCTACCCACAGGGTTCAGTTTCAAATTCACCACTTTCTAACTGCACAACCTCATGCCAGTCATTTGTCTCCCTCACATATGCCTGTGAAGATCAAAGGTTATAATTCTTGCTTGTGGTTTTCAAAGTCATTTTTGTTGAGAAAAGTGATCTCTAAATCCATGCTTAGTCAGAAGCCAAATACATAAAGCACATAACCTCAGAGTTACTTGAAGTCTCTAATCAGTGGAGACAGGATACAATGAAATTGGACATGAATGCATTAGGTAGCGTATCACTTGTACATGTTACACAAAGAAGCAATCTTCTCAAATAAGTTTGAGTCACTCAGTGATAAGTAAGTTAAATAGTTTCTTTATTGCAGTGCTTCTCTGAGGCTAGTTATGCTAATGGGAATTGTTATTCTGTGGTGAAGGGTAGTATTTCTCAAAGTTAGGCAGCAAATCATTGAACTTTAAGAAAGACGGAAGTGTGTTTTATGTATTACTTTATCCCCAGTGTTGCCCATACTATCTGACACATAACTGATACTCAATAAATAACATTTGATTGAACTGAAATAATCCATGAGATTTAGTTTCTGTGCCACTCACTACTGAGTAGCTTTTTGTTTTGAAAAACATAGTCTTTTCTCTCTGTATTTCTGTAACGCAAGAGACATCTACAAACACAGGAACAAACTGAGCACAAAACAAATAAACAAAAGCTCTGAATCTATAACAAACTGAACCACTGAAAATTTTAATCTAAACTTTCCATACGTTCTGACACATAGAATAATTTCTTGCTCACATGGGCAAGTCATAAAGACAAATAGTTTTAACTGTCTTGGTGTTTCACTCCATTTGTTTTATTATCTCTTACTGCTTTTATGTAAGTTATGCTTAGTAGACATTTGTCCACTATTAACAGACTGTTTTCTAAAAGTTGCATTATATTGAATTTAGTTTTTTAAGGTCATTGCAAGTAAATGAAAAACTTTTGTCTACTATGGTCATTACTATTGAAAATAGATGTGGGAAAATATTCTGTTTATCATTACTGAGAACATATGTACTCATTACAGTAACATATGTACTAATTACCGAGAACATACTGTACTCAGTACTTAGGTAGTATTCTACATATAGTACATTTATCAAAATATCTAACTTCATTTATTTTTCCTAATATTACTGTCTTCATTTTATCAATGAGAAAGAATTTGAATATCTGAAGCATTAAGGAATTTTTCTAAGAACAAACAGCTATGAAATTACATAGTTGAAGTGTGGACTCAATTTTACTCTGACTCCAAATCATATACTCTTAAATAATAAATAATAGAAATTTGAAATACAAAAAATCAGTTTCTTTCTCCTTCTGGCTTCATCATTTTATTCAGAGACATCAAGGGAAAGAAGAAAATGTCTTCTATATTAAAACTCCTTACCTCATCATGAATTTGTACACTATTCCAGTTTTATTCCCAATGTGATGAATGAGTTCAAACAGACAGAAGTGAGGGATTAGAATATTAATATCAAAGATCTCAAACGATTTTCTCTCTCCTATGACAGTACTGAATGAGCTTAAACTAATGTTAGCATCAAGATCTTCAAAACATCATTCATCGTGGGGAAAAGGGAATCAATACTAACATCAGGATCTTTCCTCTTACTTAAAGCTTTAATTCATTTCTATGTTCAATTTATATAACCCCAAAAAGCTAATAAATTTCATTTTATAATATTGAATATGAATTTTACATATTCATTTTGTGTTATTTCATTAGTCCCTGCATGCATGCCTCTGTTCATTCAACAAATGTTTATTGAGGACCTATTAAGTGCCAGCACTGTTGTAGGCTCTGGGATGCATCAGAGAACAAAACAGACCACCATCTGTGATGCAATGGAGCTTATATTTTAATGAGGAAAACAGACTATAAATAAAATAAATAAGTTAAATCTATAGCACATGAGAATATTTCAAATACTATGGGAGGAAATCACGCAGAGAAGGCAAATAAGAAGTTTTGGGAAATAGAGATGAATCTTAAATTGAGCATTCAGAAAAAGACTCATTGAAATGGTGAAATGAGCATATACATGAAAGAGATGCATAAATGAGCTAGCTGGATATCTGAAGGAAAAACATGCTAGGCAGAGGGAACAGCAAGGTGGCACATGTGCTAAAACTATACCAGTGATGAACAGAGTACTAGAGAGATGAATTCACAGAGCAAACAGAGGAGCAGGATGTGTTCAATACTGCAGAGCAGGGGTTAGTAAACTTATGTTCTAAAAGGTCAGATTATAAACAGGTTCAGCTTTGCAGGCCAGACTATCTCTGTCACAACTACTCAACTTTGGGATTATAATACAAAAGCCATCATAGTATGGAAACTAATAAATGTCACTGTTCTAATCCAACTTGATTCAAAAAAAGCAAGCAATGGTCAAATTTGCTACAATTTCCCATTGCAGACCATGGAGAAAATTTTGGCTATTACTTTAATTGAGATGAAGAGTTGGGTAGTTTTAAAAAACTGCCATGTAATCTTTAGCATTCTTCCCATTGAGAGGTGGCTGTACATCTTGCCTTCACTTTAGCTTGTCTTATGACTTTCTGACACATGTAATATGGTAGAAATGATGCTAAGGCTAGTTCATAAAAGGCATACAGCTTCCACTGTTTGATTGGTATCCTCCCTTTAGAGAAATTCAGCTACCATATAAGTAATATGACTACCTTGAGGCTGGTGTATTGGAGAAAACACACTGAAAAATCTCACGAGTAAGGCAGGGAGATGCCAGATAAATCCCAGATGTTCAGCCTTCACATAGTTGTATTATGCCAGCTCAGGCACCAAACCTGTGATTGTGAAAGGCAAAGATGACTTCGGCCTCAACCTCCATCTGACTATAATCACATTACAGATCCCAAACCAAACCAAACCATGTGAGTCCAGTTGGTTCCCAGGACCTTGAGAGGGAGTAATACATATATTTTTTAGGCAGTCTGTATTGGAATTGTGTCTTACACATACCTAGGTAACTGAAATCAGTAGTCTTTTAATCTTTTAAGTATTTTGAGAAAAGGAATTATTCAACATTAATCTTGTGTAGGATTTCTCTGGCTTTATAGGAGGTAAAAAGGAATCGGGGAGACTATTTTCAAAAGAGTTTAGTGGGTTGGACCAGAATCATAGCAGGGAGGACCAAGAAAAGGAGAAGGATTTTGTTTAACTGTACTTTGAAAGTAGAGGTAACTGCTTTACCTGATAGATTAGATGTAGAATATAAGGCAAAGGGATGAACGAAGATAATCTCCAAGATTTTTTGGTGGGGAGGGGGAGACAGAGTTTCATTCTTGTTGCTCAGGCTGGAGTGCAATGGCACGATCTCTGCCCACTGCAACCTCTGCCTCCTGGGTTCAAATGATCCTCCTGCCTCTTGAGTAGCTAGGATTACAGGCATGCACCACCATGCCCAGCTAATTTTGTGTTTTTAGTAGAGACATGGTTTCTCCATATTGGTCAGGCTGGTCTCAAACTATGACCTCAGGTGATCCACCCACCTCAGCCTCCCAAAGTGCTGGGATTACAGGCATGAGCCACCATGTTCGGCCATCTCCAAGATATTTTGTCATCGGGCAGAATGTAGCTGTCATGTACTGAGCTGGAAAAATATGAAAGATGCTGATTCGAAGGTGAAAAATCAGGATCTGAGTTATGGACTTGTTATTTTCTATATGTTTATTCAACGTCCAAATTGAGAAAGTAAAGAGATAAGTATATATGAGTCTAGATTTTCTAGCAGAGGTCCTATCTGGAGATATATGTAGATGCTGCCAACCTCTAGAAAATACCATTATTAAAGCACAAAAGGAGGAGACAAATACCAAGAGCTTGGGGCACTTACATTTTAAGAGGGCAGGGAGATAAGGTAGGATTGGCAAGAGTGTTCAAGAGAAAGGGACCAGAGAGGCAGGATAAAAATGAACAGAAAGTGATGTCCAACGAAGCCAAGTGGAAGCAGTACTGATGCATGAACCAAGGCAGACATTTATTATGAAACTGAGCATCCAGAAAACAGGATGAAGATTTAATATCTATTTTGTCTTCATTTATTATACTGTGACAAACAGTGCTCACATTTTGAGTCCATTCTATATGCAAGTACCAGTAAAACCTTAGCAAATACTCTCAGTTACAAGTGCAATTTTAGACACTGATGGAGGATGGGCAAGAATTTGAAACATTTTGGTAAGGATGATATAAAATTGTAATAAATAAGAGGTGATACTGTTTGGCTGTGTCCCCACCCAGATCTCCTCTTGAATTGTAATACCTGTAGTCCCCATGTGTTGATCGAGGACCCCAGTGGGCTCATGGAGGTGGTTTCCCCTATGCCGTTCTTGTGATGGTAAGTGAATTAGCGTGAGATCTAATGGTTTTATAAGGCAGTTTTCCTGGCTCTCGCTCATGTTCTCTCACCTACCACATTGTAAGATGTGCTTGCGGCTGGGCGCAGTGGCTCATGCCTGTAATCCCAGCATTTTGGGAGGCCGAAGTGGGTGGATCATGAAGTCAGGAGATGGAGACCGTCCTAGCCAACATGGTGAAACCCCATCTCTACTAAAAATACAAAAAAGAAAAAAAATTAGCCAGGCTTGGTGGCAGGCACCTGCAATCCCAGCTACTCAGGAGGCTGAGGCATAATTGCTTGAACCCAGGAGGTGGAGATTGCAGTGAGTGCAGATTGCGCCGCTGCTTACAGCCTGGATGACACTGTGAGACTCCGACTCAAAAAAAAAAAATCTGCTTGCTTTTCCTTCTGCCATGATTGTAAGCTCCCCGAGGCCTCCTCAGCCATGTGAAACTGAGTCAATTAAATCTCTTTCCTGTATAAATTACCCAGTCTTGGGTAGTATCGTTTAGCAGTCTGAGAATGGACTAAAACAAGAAGAATGATTGAAACAAGATGCTTTGGCTTCTTCTGTTTGTTGAACATCATAGGAAATCTACCACCATAGTATCTCTTCTGTTTTAAATGGCAACTTTTGTGCAGAACACTGAATTCACACCAATCTTTTGTTCATATTGGCAGCCCAGATGATTAATAGGGATACCGTATTTGTTTCATACGTTACATGTAGTCACAAATTTAGACATGTAAGCTGCAGAAATGAATTGATTCAACCTTTCTGTAAAGCGGAGCTTTATACAAGGCACAATTAAACTTCCTTTAGTTGGCTTTTCTCTGCTGTATTTCCCCGTTTGTTTATCTAAATCAAAGCACAGATGCCACGGTCCTATTATTTTACCCTTAACTGTGGTGATGTGAAATATAATGCCAAAGATCAAAAACCATTCACAATAAGAGACACATACAACTGGCTTTGTAAATAAAAGTTTGCAATGAGGTCCCCAAAGATTGTGTTTGCCACTAAATGTTTCCTTTCAAATGAACAGCTAATATGCCTCACAGTTAGAATGTAAAACCTGCTTCATTACTCATTTAACGACCTGGGAAATTAAAACCATCCTTTCCTCTTCCAAAGTTTGAAAGCTAAATTTAAATTTTAAATTTCATGTTTTTCTCATTGTTAGGGATTGATAATGGACACAATGCATGGGAAAACTAATCTAACATAAAATACCTTACAGGTGTCAAGACAGTGTGCATTAATGGAAGACACCTAAATGAGTGGCTAACAGGGCTTAGAAAGAACCCCACAGGCAGCATAATTGATCTATTATTGGCCTAGGTGACATTATTGCATTTCAGAAATTTGAATCAAAAATTTCACCTAAAAAAAGAATAGGTTTGAATTCAGGCAAAGAATGTAGTAGAGTCATTATAAAAAAACTGGCTGAAGTAAGGCAGGGTATACACAGGCAAGTAGGTTTGGTAAATATTTTAAATATTGTGATTTTTACCTGCGATATCTTTGTACACTGCAATGTTTTTGTACATTGCAATTATCTTTTCAATATACCATTTTAAGTACTTTTTGTTTGGGTGAATAATGTTGAATATCTGATTTCTTAGTTAACTTGGCTAGAGGCTTTTCAATTTTATTGAACTTTTCAAAGAATCATCTTCTGGTTTTGTTAATTTCTCTACTGGTTTCCCATTTTTATTTCATTTATTTCTGCTCTAATTTTAATTTATTTCCCTCTGCTTCCTTTGGATTTAATTTGCTGTTGCTCTAGTTTTCTAAGGAAGATTATTATTTTTTAAATTTTGATAGATTTTTGGGAAACAGGTGTTATTTGGTTACATGAATAAATTCTTTACTGGTGATTTTTGAGATTTTGGTGTGCCCATCACCCGGGCAGTGTACACTGTACCCAATGTCTATGTAATGTTTTGTCCCTCACCCTCCTCTCACCCTTTTCCTCCAAGTCCCCAGAGTCCATTATATCATTCCTATACCTATGCATCCTCATAGCTTAGCTCTCACTTATGAGTGAGAACATACAATGTTTGCTTTTCTATTCCTGAGTTGCTTCACTTAGAATAATGATCTCCAATTCCATCCAGATGGTCAAATGTCATTATTTTGTTCCTTTTTACAGCTGAGTAGTATTTCATAGTGTGTATATATACATATATATACACACTTTGAAGTGTATGTGTATATAAATGCACACATTTTATGTGCTATATATTTATAGTCTGTGTGTGTGTACATATACATATGTATATATGTATACATACACAAATATATGTATATATACACACATATATGTATACACACACTATGAAATGTGTGTGTGTATATATATATATACACACACACATTTTATGTGGTGTATATATATAGTGCATGTGTATATAGTATATATATACACATGCACTATATATATACATGCCACATAAAATGTGTGTGT